>NW_020956160.1:16625-18244 GCF_003031625.1 Empidonax traillii | reverse complement strand
ATTTTTGTATTGTGTGCCTTTGCCTTCAGTAGAGTATTGTCTGTTTTTCAAAAGGCAGTCTCATTGATTAAAACAGGAAGAAATGCAAGTTTACTGACTCTGTGCTTGTAATGGACTCTATAATTCAAAGGTCCTGCTTAAAAGGAGTTAGAATTGTGTCGTTTTAATAGAGATGCTATTGTAATCTCAGGGGGAGTTTAAGGATAAAGACATTTCCTTAATTCAACTGGATATTTGTGCAACATTTCCTTGCTAACTGTTTTGAGCCACAAGTTTCCAAATAACAGCAGGAGTCTAAACCAGAGGCATCCTACGCCTGTGCTTGATAAGAGTGGGAGAGAAAACAATCACCATGCTTTTGAAATTTCATGTGTCCCATCTGTTGGGGTTAAAATGAAGCAGCAAAACCAGTTGAAACATTCTGATTTTGGGGAAGGTGAACCTGTTTTATCATATGACAGGCTGAAACTCCTGAAGTTACAAAGAAAAAAAAGTGCAAAGAAAGTCCTTTACATAAAAAAATACGATGTGGGGGATGTTATTAATAGAATACATAATCTCTAATGCTTACTTTACTAAAGTAGAGTTTTAGCATTTAGGGTCATTAATATAATTCAGAAAAATAACTAAACTTTTGTCGTAATTAGTGGTAGATGTGAAGCTTTTTAGTATCTTGAAAAATTTTAATTCTTCAACAGTATATGAGCAGAGTTATGGAGCACATCATCCTGAGTGCAATCACACAGCAGCTACAGGATGGACAAGGGATCAGACCCAGCCAACACGGGTTTAGGAGGGGCAGATCCTGTTTGACCAACCTGATCTCCTTTACGATCAGGTGACCCACCTGGTGGATGATGGAAAGGCTGTGGATGTGTCTATCTGGACTTCAGCAAGGCCTTTGACACTGTCTCCCATAATATACTCCTGGAAAAGCTGGCAGCCCATGGCTTGGACAGGGGCACTCTGTGCTGGGTCAGGAACTGGCTGGAGGGCCGGGCCCAGAGAGTGCTGGTGAACGGGGCTGCATCCAGTTGGCAGCCGGTCACCAGTGGTGTTCCCCAGGGATCAGTGCTGGGACCAGTCCTTTTTAACATCTTTATCGATGATTTGGATGAGGGGATTGAGTCCATCATCAGCAAATTTGCAGATGACACCAAGTTGGGAGGGAGTGTCGACCTGCCGGAAGGCAGGAGGGCTCTGCAGAGGGATCTGGATAGACTGGAGAGATGGGCTGACTCCAATGGGATGAAGTTCAACAATGCCAAGAGCTGGGTCCTGCACTTTGGCCACAACAACCCCCTGCAGCGCTACAGGCTGGGCACAGAGTGGCTGGAGAGCAGCCAGGCAGAAAGGGACCTGGGGGTGCTGATTGACAGGAGGCTGAACATGAGCCAGCAGTGTGCCCAGGTGGCCAAGAAGGCCAATGGCATCCTGGCCTGCATCAAGAACAGTGTGGCCAGCAGGAGCAGGGAAGTGATCCTTCCCCTGTACTCAGCACTGGTGAGGCCACACCTTGAGTATTGTGTTCAGCTCTGGGCCCCTCAGTTCAGGAAGGATATTGAGGTGCTGGAGCGGGTCCAGAGAAGAGCAACGAGGCTGGTGAAGGGACTTGAGCA
>NW_020956160.1:5579-15381 GCF_003031625.1 Empidonax traillii | reverse complement strand
CCAAGTACCTTCGCAGGATTTTAAACACAGTATAAGAGCTTTATTTGCAGTTGTCACTTTAAATCCAATGCTTTCATACTCTGACACGTATTACAAGAAAATGAAAGGTTTTTTTTAACTTTAAGGCTACTTTCTCTGGGGACTACAAGTATTAAGAGCAAACTTCCATGAAGTGATAAATTCTTCTCTTCATAATCTGAAATTCAGTAAATTCAGTGTGGGGATGGAAAGGGCATAAGTGAACAGTACTTCAAACATACTCAGAAGTAAATCCCATAGAGTTAGAAATGGTTGAAATGTTCACACAGTTATCTGGGATTTAGACAGTGTCAAGGCCAAGGAAAAGACCGGTTTAAGAACGTCAAACTGCCTTCTAAGTTCTTATTTAATAAAACTGATGTTAAAATGTGCATTTTGACATTTTGAATAAGAATTTTAACTCAAGCAGAATTCACTTCCAGGCTGTTCCTGTGGTTGTCAAGTCTGAAACAAGAGCATGTTAAATGGAAAAGCCGTAAACACAGAAATAAAATATCTCACTTTTTTTTTTTTTTTTTAAAGGATGCTAACTATGTCATGCGTAATTATATGATAAAGTTTTATTACAAGAAATTCAATCTCAAATATAGATGTTTACAATCAGAACATACTGGAGGAGTAAATTCTGTTCCAAGGAAAATAATTTTTTTATTAAAATGCATCCCCTTTTTCTTCATAATACTCGAACTCACTTAATAGAAAAATGGGTATACGTGTAATTTCTGTGGGAATTTTTTCCACCCCCTACAGAATAATCTGGTGGAGAGAGGAAACACTTGGTTCCTTGTCTCAAAAAGTGTAGAAGAGCAGAGTTGGGAAGGATTTCCAGTATTTCCAAAACATTTCTCCCATGCCCTCTATATTATAGTGAAAGAAAGGTAGAGTTCCCTGCTTGGGATTGATTTTAAGCACTTGGGTTGTGCTGCTGCTTTACTGTTTGCGTGCCCACACCTCTGCATGTTTTCAGTGAGGACAAAGACATTTCCTCCAGCTGCTTGCAGTGTGGGCAGGCAAAAGAACACACCCAGCTTCAGGTTTGAAGCCATTAGTGGGGATTTTGGTTTCTTTTTTTTCCCCTTCCTCACTTCTTTTGAGCAGATAAGACATGCTTGGTTCTCCTTTTGGTAGATTCAGAGGGAGAGCGTATGCATGGCAGGCATGTGCTACCTGCTCGTTTCTCACTCTAGCACATGGCTGCTCTTTGTTCCTCCTCTGGCTGCGAAGCATAAGGCTCCCTGCTACAATCAGCTAACTTATTGGAGCAAGGGATCTGCTCATTAGGAACCTGAATATACAAAACCAAACACAGGACTCAGTAAAGACTTTGAGGGATGTCCAGAAAGAAAAGATCTAATGTGTCATAGAGATTAGTCTGTTGTCCCAATATTGGTTTTTATTTGCTTGCTCTTGAATTCCAGTTCTGCTGTGTTTTCAGTTCTTTTTCTAGCAGTTCCTTACTTTCACTTTTAAAAATGTTACTCTAAAGGCAATGATTATTAGATCAGTAACTATAAAAAGAGAAAAGTATAAAAACATATTATGCAATTCACCTTTTTTCCCCCCATATGCAATAAGCAGGGGCCTTCTTCCACCGAAAAACCCACCCCCCACCCCCCCGCCAAGGAAACACTCCAAACCTCTCAAAATTATGTGCCATAACTATGTCCTTTATTTATATTGAGAAAATATTTTACCTTTTCATGGTTTTTTGAGGGTTTGGAGTAAGAATCTCTTCAGCATTGGCTTTTGATCTTGAACAAAATCTGTAAAGGTCTCTCATCTGTATAGATGCTACCACTTATTTCTGTTCCCAGTGAAAGTGAGACTTTTTAAAAATAAAAAAAAATAGCTCTGTTTTTCTCTGGGAGAAGTACTATTGATTTGTAAAGACATAATAAAACTTTCCTCTGTGGATATGTTTCCTTATTATCCTTCTGTTTTGCCTCTAGAAATTTATCAGTCCGTTATTGGCCATTTTGATTATATGTTTTTGTTAACAGAGTTTGCTCACCTTATCAAAAGGGAAAAGGGGTATACATATTCATCACCTTATGGTTGTGCATTTTTCAGCATTAAAGTTTTGTTTGCAAACCTTCTTGAACATTTTTGTAATGGCATAGATGCTAAGCAGAAAAAGTGGCATGAAAATGAAGGCGGAAGGACAGAATAGGAGAGAAATAGGAAAGTGTTGAGATAAGAGTAGAACAAAGAGGAACTGAATGATAGAAAAGCATAATAGAAAAGAAAATTCTAAATCTGTGCAAAATTGCCTTTAGCACCAATCCTTCCTTCGTATTAGGTGCTCAGATATGAGAGCAAACAGTCCTTTAAGAATAGCATCTGAGCCATCTTGGCTGATGGGGAATGATATGCTGATGTTTAAATGGGGATGCATCAAGTTCTCTGCAAACTCAATTATAACATAATTTACCATTATATGATCTCTTCTACTTTTGAGAGTCTTTGAAATCTTCTCAAGCTCTAAACCCTAGCTGCACTTCTGAAATCCTGCCATGTCTGTCTGTGGAAGGAGATTCAACTAACATAAGGAATATATGAGATAATATCAGAAATGTCTGTGAATAATGATATGGAAGTTATAGTCTCATAGTCCCAAGACTAGTCTGAAGTCTGTTTAGTAAAACAGAACAGAAAAGGATTTGGATATTCATCTGAAAACCTCACTGTGAACATCCGCTAATAAGTATCAGACATGTTACTTTGATACAGAGAGGTACCTACGGCTCTACCAGCTGTTCTTCCTATTGACATGCGCCACAAAATCCATGATGCACTGTACCTCTAAACCCTGGCAGCTAAAAATATTTAATCTGTCTTTTTGTTTTATATCCTAAATGTCTTTAAACTATTAGGAAGTCCCAGAAGAATGGAAAAAAAGAAACTGATTTTTTTCATTTTAAATGATGAATTTAACAGATTTTATTTAAAAGAAGAGATAAATCTCAAATGAAGTTAGGCATTGAAACATGCACAGATCCTTGCTAGAAAAAGTTTCATACTTTTTCCATTCTGTAGGTGGTTTTTTGGTTTGTTTTACTTTTAGAGAAATTATCCTTAATTTTCTGGAATTTATTAATCACTTAATGTGTCACTGTAAAAATTTTAATTTTTTATAGAAAATGCAAAGAAAACACAAGTAATATCTAATGGCCCTTGTCTATGTGGAGAGTCCATAATACTGCCTTCAAGGTGCCTCTCTAACGATCATATTCTGTTTGATCAACTAGGAGGTATCTGCTGCCTGCCTCTCCATTTATTCCTCTCTTCATTTCCAGCTTTTTAAGTCTCAAAGGTAGCCATGGTTGTCAAAACATATGTATGAGGAAAAAAATTGTCCATGATGTGAATGTACCATTCCTTCACTCTTGTATCTGAATTCAAGACTGTCTGATCTCAGCCTTAAAAAAACTTTTGTAAGCTTAATTTGAAGTATTACTCAAACTAAAAGGCTGAGGAGTAGTTACCAAAGACTGGAAATTGGTTCCGGACTTCAGGTATGAAATCTGATAAAGTTATTTTGATGTCTCCACAGTAACTCTGTGACGTCAATATTGGGCAGAGGAGTTTATGTCCAATTTAGCACTGAGCAGCCACGATAATTTAACTTGAACAAACAAGCTGATTTGCCTACCCTGACCTCTGAATCCAGGAAATTTATACTGTGTTTATGTTCTTGTAGAACTTCTCAGAGATCTTTCATTCTGTGAAGCTGCTTCACATCAGCTTTTCAATCAATCCTTATTTCTGTCACTTAATCTAGTTTTTGCCTTTTCATGTTAGAGACTTTACATAAACATCTAAATTGGTTATTTTCTGTTCTGTCTGATTACATTACAGTTAGCTTGCAGGTAATAGGTAAATAACTTCAGTGTGTACGTACAATGGGCTGTGATGGTCAAATCATATTCTAGATGCTAAATGTCAGTTTTTATTTTTACTTACACTGTCAGTTTTTATTAAGACAAATTATCATCATTTCCATACATCTGGATGGCATGTGGGGAGTTCGCATTTCAAGAACTACCCCGACTAACTCAGGCAATTTAGATGTCAATAAAACATTCACATGCTTATTTCTAGTTTTATCATTGGTTGTAATTTATACTGAGAAATGAAATGTTAACACATGTAGCTGAGTTTATTTTAAGAGTATAATTAGAGTAATGAACCTTGTGGAAATACAGTGGTGCAAATACTAATATAATCTCAGCTGCTTACATTCCCAATTAAGTATTTAAAACAAATACAAAGACTGAGCTCTTTGCTTTGGCACTATTTCCCTTCTGTCCCTATGTCAGCTAATGTTAGTCTAAAGCAGCGCAGGTACCAAATTTCCACTTATAATTATTGTTTCAACAGGATTGTAGACTTGCAGAGTGTTTTGCGAAGGGTTTCATGATATTTAATCTCATTCTTGAAAATGTTAGAGTTTAAAATGTTTATAATGGAAGAATTTTTGTTAGAAACCGTGTTGACTTACTTTACCTGGACAAGATTAAGCAAATTCAAATGCACCCATACATTTGTATGCTACATGATTGTGCTTAGAAAAATATATACTGACTTTTGTACTTTATGCTAGATGAGTTTACAGGCTTTCAAAATTTATGTCTTCCTAATGTAGGAAACATAATATTGAAGCTGTAATAGAGCCACATCTCCACTTATCAGGATTAATGATGGTAGCATATAGCAGGGAAAATAATCCAATTACTCTTTAGATTATTGCATATTTGCAATATCAAGTCTACTCTGTTTATCTCTAGTTAGTGCAACAGCAAACATCAATTCCCCTACTGCCTTTTTTTAGAGTTGTATTCTTACATCTAACCACAATATGCTGAAAAAGTGCTATAGGAAATTGGTAGGCTTTTGCAACTAAAGTATTTAGGAACTACATTTTCTTCGAGTTCTATTAGAGTTTCCTCTGCTACACAGAATCTCATTCTGGAATTTGTTTCTGGAACTGTGTCTAAAGGGATCTTTTGCCCCATGTCTTTATATAAAAATTAAAAGAATTAAAAGGCACTGTGAGGATCCTGGTTTTAGGTTTGACTCAGACTGTTCATCCAGCCTTAACTCTGTTCTCAGTGGCTTTAGCTTTATATGCCTTGGTTAACTTAGCTCTAATATTTGTTAAAAAGCAAAATCCTTGTGAGGACCACATGCGAGTCTGAGATGAGCAGTCTTGCATTAGCAGAATTTGTAGCCTTTGTCTAATGAGATTATTTACAAATTTTCAAAACTATATTTATGATACAAATAATGCAGTGAAGGCATATAAGTATTTTTTATTTTTATCATTAATATTCCTGTTACTTCAGTTCTTTCTGCAACTATCAGTCTACAATTTTTTTATAATTATGGATTGGTTTTCAAAATCCAAGACTGCCTTCAAAGCTTATTTTAGTGAATGGAATGAAAATAAGGATTTAATTGATATTTAAAAATTTGTTGTTTTACTCCTGTGACAACTTACCTTCATAATTATCAGAAAGTTTTAGTACAATAAATGGAGCACAACCTTGTCATTGAGTTAGTGTGCCACTGTTGTGGACTTTTAGAATTTTTTGTCATGAAAAGTATTAGAGGGTTGTGGGAAAGGCAAACAGAAAACCACTTAAAATATCTAGATAATACAAGGGGCTGTGCTGCTTTGGTGAACAGAAAAAAAGCAAGCAAGAAAGAATTGGTTTTGCTTTAGAAAATTTGCAAAAATTTAGTTCGTTTTTGATAAATCATTTTCCTATTTAATGAGAGTTACTGCGTTGTTATCTACAAATGGTAGAACTTTCCAAACACAAAGAACATCAACTTGTGATAGGGAGGGATAGAACTAGATTCAAACTAGTGTTTGTGTTTTCCAGATTTTTTTTTTTTTTTTAAATTTTCAGAAATGCATGTATTTTAGAGAAATGATACTTTATGGAATCCCCCTGTTCCTCGTGCTCACCAGTGTTACTGCAAAGAGACAGATAGCTAATTCCAGCAGCTGACCTGAACTCAAGTCCAGTCACAGTTAGTATCAGTTAATGTACTCAAGCAGTCCCGTTGGGAACCAAATGAGAGTGGAACAAGTTTGCCTCTAATGGGACCCCAGATGGGTCAAAGGTGCAATTAATTAGGTATTTGCAAAACACTTCCTGTCAGTTGAAAGCAGAATAGTATCACTTAAATGTTAATGTCTGACTCAAGCTTCATTTGATGATTTGTTGTCAGAATGCTTTGTGTTGTTTTTCTTCTCACAGTCTGTTTACATGTTTAGATCCTTTTGACATCATATCTTAATGTCTCTAGGTGCTTCCAAAGTGGAAATACTACTAGGATCATTTCTCTTACTCTTCATCTGCCTTGTAGGAGAAAATGTATGACTGTTCTGTAAAATAAATGTCTCATTTGCATATGTTGGTGATAAATTGGTAAATGAAGAATTTTAAGTGGAAGAAATAAGTTAAGTTAATTTTACTTTTCTAACCTGTTTGATTAAGTGCTCAAGTGCATATATAACTTCTGAGCACATGAGGAATCCTTTTAAGCATCGTCGACTGCTCATTTACTGAGGTATGTGTGAACTGAAGTGCTGTGATCACTGAAGGTTTTTCTGCTAAAAGACATATGTGGTCTTGCAATTCCTGCTACACAACCAAGTGTTTTCCACGCCATACCTTGAAATGACTTCTGAAAAAGTAATGCTATTGACTTGAACGATGTGAATTTGACCCACTGATACATCCTGCGGGATTTCAATGTAAAGCTGATCTTTAAAAAAAATCAAGTGCAGTGTCAATGCAAGAATAATCCTGAAGATTGAGTCCTTCTTCAAACCTGGAGTTCAGGTATAAAAACATCACTGACTTTTCATGCTATCCTGACAGTACCTCTGAAATCAGGATCAATTTCATAATTTCAGGTGGAATATTTTTTATCTTTTCTCTGTAAGAATGTCCTTAAGATGACACCGTGGGTAAGCACTAGACGGACATGACTAACTCATTGCACAGAAGCTATCAAATGGAAAGTATCTTCAGTTAATTATTTTAAGATACTGAATTAAAAAATGGTATTTAAGTTTTAATTTTCTCTTTGCTGTTTAATAAAAAAAAAAGGTTAAGATATAAAAATAAAAGCATTTGGTTTGCATGAAGTTCCTGAATTCTCTATCAATTCCTTCATTATAGGCTGCTTATTACGTGAGATGACTCCACGTTTCACTTACACAGAAGGAGTAGTGATGGCTGTGGTATTCTCTGCTAATTCAGAAATTCATATTTTAAGTTGAACCTGTTCAACTTCAGTTAACTAGCAGAAAAAATGCTGTCTCTCAGAGCTCTTCTGAGCTCTTACTGCTCAGAAATCTTGGCCTTATGCAAGAATGGACATGCTATCATCATACTACCTGTTGGTTCTTACTTTTGACATGCTTGATTCACCTAGGCTTTCTGTTTTATGGAAAAGGGATAGTAATTCAGGTAATGCTTGTAAGTTATTTGAAACTATGGTACCCTACTTCAAGGTAAAGATGTAGTTTCTATAGTGATTGTGATAAAACATTAAATCAGTAGGATATTCTATGTTGCAAATTTTTCAAACAGTAATCATTTGTAATCTTAATGTTCCAGAACCCTGGGGCTGCTGGTGAAGCGATTGGAGAAGGGTGGAAAAGCTGAACAAGAAAACCTTTTTCGTGAGAATGATTGTATTGTCAGGATTAATGATGGAGACCTTCGGAATAGGAGATTTGAACAGTAAGTGTTCTTACTACACATTACGTTGCATTATTTGATCTTTAACACTGCACCTTGCAGTAATTTGAGGAAGGTAAGAAAAAAATCTTTAAGCTTACCTTTCTAATACAGAAAAGATACACTAAGGGACATTTGTGTTTTATATTTAGTCAGACTGAAAAAATTAAGGAGAATTATTGTCGTTAAGAGTATATGCAATTCTCATTTGATTGATTTTTGTACATCATAGATTTTTTCTTACAGTGGTAAACTGTTTATCCTGAAATTCCTATATGAATTTTGCTCTTATACTTGCAATGCACCCTGTTCAATATAAGCGGACAGCATATTTTTAACATTTTAAAAATATGTGTGGTTTTGTGTGCGTGAGAACTGTAGGTACTATGTGCCGAAACTTCTTGCAGAAGTCTGAGAGATAAATATTTGCTCCGTTGTTGTCTGGTCTTGGTAGAATCCTGAAGTAGTGAATCAGAAAGATGAAAGACTTTTAAGAATGAAATAAGGTTGTAGTTCACACACAGATAATCGAAAGAAAAAAACAGAAAAGAGGTATGCACAAAATGAGTAATTTCAAAGATGATAATAATGTTCTGAAATCCATAACACGTTGAGGACCAAAGGTATATCATTTGTTCTGATCATTTTGTATTTAATGTATATTTGAAATGTGTTTTAAATTTCTTTGACTCTAACCTGAATTGGAACATAACCCTGTACCATATGGTTGAAAGCAGCTTGTCTCTGATTGTTCTATGGTTCTGAATCACAATTTGTAAAGTCTGTGAAGAGACTTGTTGACTTTGTATACTTTGGATCATGACCTAGAGCCCAATGTCTGTCTGTACAGGACTGAGCATTTTTTTTTCCTATTTCTTAATGTTATATTCTGTAAGACTACTGACTTACAAAAATTAGAGTGTAAACTAGACTAGTTGCAGGACTGCATATAATCACCAAATTATGGAATACATAGTTTTTTTACAAAGTGTAATTTTAATTCTAATAATTCTGTTGTCACTGTGATTACTGTTATCACAATTACTGCAATTAGCTAAGTTCAAAACAAAAGGGCACTGCAGTCCTGCTACAGAACTGTCTGCATTTCAAGACTGTGGTTAAAATTTTTGCCTTTCTGAATTCAGTATTTGCTACATTAGTTGTTAAGCATATTTAACCATTGTGTTGCCCTCAAGCAATAAACCTTAGCGAAAAGCAGACCAAATAGACTAGTGAACAGATTCAAGCTTTATGGTTTATGCTTGAGTGCAATGTGTCTGTCAGCTCGTGTTGCTTAATTAACATTAGTAATTATGCTTATAATGCCTTGTAGCCTGCCAGTCCTAATTTGCTAATTTTCTGTTCATTTTAAAACCTAGAGCACAGCATATGTTTCGCCAAGCCATGCGTACGCCGTTCATTTGGTTCCACGTGGTCCCTGCGGCAAATAAAGAGCAGTACGAACAGTTGTCCCAAAGCGAGAAGAACATGTACTACTCCAGCCGGTTCAGCCCCGATTCCCAGTATGCTGATGGGAAAAGTATTAACAATTCTGGACTTCACACATTACAAAGAATGTCTCGAGCGGGTAACCAGCCCGATCAGACAGACTCCTACTCGCAGCTACCTCATAGTGTGAATTCATCAGGGAAACCACCCTCTGGCCTGGTACCATCACCTCAGAAAGTTCTCACCTCCACTGCAAACAGTGGGTATAACACCAAAAAAATAGGGAAGAGGCTCAGTATACAGCTAAGAAAAGGTAAGGCACTAGTGCACTCCTCATATAGCGTGAGGTGTGTGTGTGCAGTGCACGCAGGTGTGCCCAGTGCCATTGTGTTGGGCAGGATGGCTGATAAGAGCACGAGGGTGTAATGGGTTGATTTTGGAAGCCAAGGCACTGAGTTGTCCTTGGTAGCAGGCCCAGGAGTCCGACCTTGCATTCAGTGTGTGAAGTGTGTTTCCAAAAGGCTGTTTTGAGGAGTGCTTTGCATTGTTTT
>NW_020956160.1:2071-4112 GCF_003031625.1 Empidonax traillii | reverse complement strand
TTTTTTTTTTTTTTTTTTTTTTTTTTTTTTTTTTTTTTTTTTTTTTTTTTGGTGTCTGTGGAAGCCTGTAGAAATATTACTTGGACAGCAAATTAAAGAATTCATAGCAGGAGTAGAAATAAGCCTTTCATATAATTTAAAAGTGGCAAAAATGAATATAGAATATGGGATCACAACGTTTTTGCATGAAACAAATATGGTGTTATAGCTGCTCATAAGATACAAGAATATAATTTTGGTCACCTTGCACAGGATACTGTTTCATAAATACTCCCCCCAGGGCTATAACATAATTTATCCTTGCTGGCACCAATATATTAGATGGGTTTGGAGTAAAGGAGATGCATGTTGATGAAAAATGATCTCTAAGATACATTTAGTTCATACTGGAGAAGTCTGATAGCTCTTACACTCGTAAAAGCTTTGCAGTCCATATCTAGAATATATTTCAGAAGTTTGAAGTGGGTATTTTTTCCAAACAGTTTGCTTATTTGAGAATACTGCTTATGATGAAATGGCACCTAGCTCAGACTATAGGCAGAAACTGTGTTTTATGTACAGCAAAATTAAAGAAAAATGTGCGTAAGGAAGGATGTCGTTTTATCATAACCATCTTTTATTTGTTAATATCCAGTGTAGAAAGGGGCATGTCCTCCTATTTCAGCTTTCATTTGGTCACTCTTGAGAACGTATATGTAGAGCAACAATGCAGCAAAACACTTAGAGATGCCTCCAAGTCGTTTGTTGTAAATATGAGTGCAGTAGGGATGTTGATTGTCTTGATGATTATTTCTAATGAAGGATGTTGCAATAATATAGGCTTTATAGATATTTAACAAATGTGCTTATTTGTAGCTGACAGGCAGCAATTGTTTCACCAATCACCATCATTACTTTAAAAACTGCATTAAGGCATACAAGCAGGCAAGATGTATTTAAATTCACTTTTGATTTAACCTGTGCATTCTGATTACTCAGGTAGTACATGAGAATTGATTCATTTTCAATACAGACAGACCTTCTTTATTACAGCTGTGTTTCTTTATATTGCATGAGCTTTATTATATAGGATGACATGCTAAGATAACCCTACAGCATGTGCTTCTGTAATTATGATTTCTTAATATTTATTGCTGTTTTGGTATTTTAAAATAACCTGAACTTTCATAGGATTTAGCTGTTTAATAAAGTCAGAAGAGAAGGTCAGTCATATGTTTCAGTCAATGCAGAATGTTTGTTGGCTTTTCTAAATGAAAATGGATATCTGTTTATCTTGCCTTAAAGGTCAGGGCCTGAACTTTTAGCATATAGATGTAGGGGTTATTGCTGATATTCTAATGCCATTAAGGCTGTATAACAGTCTAGCTTAATAGCTCACACAAATTAAGATAGTGCAAGACATGACAGTGAGCCTGTGTTTATATATATTTTGGTGTAAACTGATACACAGAAAGTATAAATAAATAAAAATAGTTCTTTGCAGCTAATGAATAAAGAAAATAAGACCATGGATATAACACCCAGAGTGTTAGGACAAACTTTGATCTCATATACACCAGGACACTCCCAGAGTCTTTCTTCTTTGGCTGCAAGGCTTCGAGCCAATGCAACTGAGAGGAATTTAGTCCACCCTTATAAATAATGAATAAGCAATTATACAGCAAATGAGTCTAAGGCTCAGTCTTTGAGCACTTAGTAACTCACAGCATTTAGCCTGATACTCATGAAAGCATTTAAAAGACTCCTTTACATTGGACATTGTATTTCTCGGATTTCATATATAATGGTTTTGACACCGCTGTACTAAGACAAGCCAGAAGGACTCAATCTGTAAATTAACTTCATCTTACCTGGTTGGTCTTAGTACAATACTCATTGCATCATATAATTTCTATCTATAACTACATATTTATCTAGATAAATATCTAATTCTTGAAGTAAAATGTCAAAACTGAGCTCACATTTTTTCAGTTGGTCCTAATTCTACCAAATATTTTACTCAGTTTTTATCTGAGGTATTCAGTGAATCAGGACCACATCT
>NW_020956160.1:0-2050 GCF_003031625.1 Empidonax traillii | reverse complement strand
TTTTTTTTTTTTTTTTTTTTTTTTTTTTTTTTTTTTTTTTTTTTTTTTTTGGTGTCTGTGGAAGCCTGTAGAAATATTACTTGGACAGCAAATTAAAGAATTCATAGCAGGAGTAGAAATAAGCCTTTCATATAATTTAAAAGCGGCAAAAATGAATATAGAATATGGGACCACAATGTTTTTGCATGAAACAAATATGGTGCTATAGCTGCTCATAAGATACAAGAATATAATTTTGGTCGCCTTGCACAGGATACTGTTTCATAAATACTCCCCCCAGGGCTATAACATAATTTATCCTTGCTGGCACCAATATATTAGATGGGTTTGGAGTAAAGGAGATGCATGTTGATGAAAAATGATCTCTAAGATACATTTAGTTCATACTGGAGAAGTCTGATGGCTCTTACACTCGTAAAAGCTTTGCAGTCCATATCTAGAATATATTTCAAAAGTTTGAAGTGGGTATTTTTTCAAATAGTTTGCTTATTTGAGAATACTGCTTATGATGAAATGGCACCTAGCTCAGACTATAGGCAGAAACTGTGTTTTATGCACAGCAAAATTAAAGAAAAATGTGCGTAAGGAAGGATGTCTTTTTATCATAACCGTCTTTTATTTGCTAATATCCAGTGTAGAAAGGGGCATGTCCTCCTATTTCAGCTTTCATTTGGTCACTCTTGAGAACGTATATGTAGAGCAACAATGCAGCAAAACACTTAGAGATGCCTCCAAGTCGTTTGTTGTAAATATGAGTGCAGTAGGGATGTTGATTGTCTTGATGATTATTTCTAATGAAGGATGTTGCAATAATATAGGCTTTATAGATATTTAACAAATGTGCTTATTTGTAGCTGACAGGCAGCAATTGTTTCACCAATCACCATCATTACTTTAAAAACTGCATTAAGGCATACAAGCAGGCAAGATGTATTTAAATTCACTTTTGATTTAACCTGTGCATTCTGATTACTCAGGTAGTACATGAGAACTGATTCATTTTCAATACAGACAGACCTTCTTTATTACAACTGTGTTTCTTTATATTGCATGAGCTTTATTATATAGGATGACATGCTAAGATAACCCTACAGCATGTGCTTCTGTAATTATGATTTCTTAATATTTATTGCTGTTTTGGTATTTTAAAATAACCTGAACTTTCATAGGATTTAGCTGTTTAATAAAGTCAGAAGAGAAGGTCAGTCATATGTTTCAGTCAATGCAGAATGTTTGTTGGCTTTTCTAAATGAAAATGGATATCTGTTTATCTTGCCTTAAAGGTCAGGGCCTGAACTTTTAGCATATAGATGTAGGGGTTATTGCTGATATTCTAATACCATTAAGGCTGTATAACAGTCTAGCTTAATAGCTCACACAAATTAAGATAGTGCAAGACATGACAGTGAGCCTGTGTTTATATATATTTTGGTGTAAACTGATACACAGAAAGTATAAATGAATAAAAATAGTTCTTTGCAGCTAATGAATAAAGAAAATAAGACCATGGATATAACACCCAGAGTGTTAGGACAAACTTTGATCTCATATACACCAGGACACTCCCAGAGTCTTTCTTCTTTGGCTGCAAGGCTTCGAGCCAATGTAACTGAGAGGAATTTAGTCCACCCTTATAAATAATGAATAAGCAATTATACAGCAAATGAGTCTAAGGCTCAGTCTTTGAGCACTTAGTAACTCACAGCATTTAGCCTGATACTCACGAAAGCATTTAAAAGACTTCTTTACATTGGACATTGTATTTCTCGGATTTCATATATAATGGTTTTGACACCGCTGTACTAAGACAAGCCAGAAGGACTCAATCTGTAAATTAACTTCATCTTACCCGGTTGGTCTTAGTACAATACTCATTGCATCATATAATTTCTATCTATAACTACATATTTATCTAGATAAATATCTAATTCTTGAAGTAAAATGTCAAAACTGAGCTCACATTTTTTCAGTTGGTCCTAATTCTACCAAATATTTTACTCAGTTTTTATCTGAGGTATTCAGTGAATCAGGACCACATCTCCCTGCTTTC
>NW_020956159.1:220415-223555 GCF_003031625.1 Empidonax traillii | reverse complement strand
GAATCTATAAGCATAGATTTTCATAATAGGAAAAGCATCATAAAAGTACAAAATAACCAAACATTATGGAATTTATATTTTTATAGATTATGCTCATTTTAGCTGCTTCTGTATTTAAGCTGAATTTTGAGACTGATCCTTTAGGCTCTGCTAGCGATTAGTGGGACATCACATGAGTATGCAGAAGCATAGTTTTTTTTGGTTTTTCTTTCCTGCTCAGGCTATTTAACATTTCTACTGCATACTTTGCTTAGACTACGATTATGTAATCAGTCTTCAAGCTTTCTCTTGCTTCTATCTTCCTTAAAACATGATGGAATTACTTTACAAATTGCACATGATGATACACATAGATTGTCCTTTCTCAAGAAAAAAGAAAAAAAAGAAAAAAAAGGCTTTGTCAAAAGACTGGATCTCAGAGTGTCTTTTCCATTTGCCATGTTACTTTGCTATCCTTTTTATATCAACGGCTTAGCTTATAAATGAAAGATTGCTTTGAGAATTGCTTTGAGAATGGCATGTTGCCCAGCTATGCACAGTTCCCCTTCTTCCTCCCTCCTATACACTCATTCAGATTTAGGGAAATCGTGAATGGTCCTGTCACAGTAACATTTGCTAGGGCTCAATGAACATGTAAGCATGTGATGAAAAACAAAAGCATCTCCAAGAAGAAGAGAAAGAACAGCTTCAGGGCTATTTCAACCATTTCTTGAGAGAAGAGCTCATTTTCCATATTGTTAGATTTTATTATTAGAAACCTCCCCAAACCATAATATTCTGTGACCATTCCTATAGCATTTCCAGTTTTCTTAGAATTTACTTTGAACACTGAAGTTGAGTGCGGTGATTAAAATTAAGATTTGAGGGGATTCAATGACTCATTTTATTCATATCTATGGCCAAATAGCTTCGATGGTTAAGATATGTAAAAGTAAGCTTATACTACTCACTATAGTTTAGTATCTTTTTGTCCTTCACTTCCATCCTACCAGTAGTTTAGAGGTGAGAGCAAATACAAGAGAAGACAACTCAATAACTGTGCTGGAGATAGGATAACTACACATGGTATGGCTTAATATTGCCTGTCTTTGTCAAAGTCTTCTTTCCAAAGATTCAAGTGAACTGAGTGAAGTGAAAGTTAGGCCTGCATTTGTTAGAAGGAGATTTTCGTATGCTTATTTGAAAAGTCTTTCAGATTACAGTGTTTTTTGATCCACATCTTCCTTTCCTAAGAAAAGAAGAGTCTTTTGTGCATAACTGGATTGATAAGGCTCTCTCCCACCAGAATATTGCAGAGGATACACAAGATTCTCATGAAGGGCTGCTTATATCAGTGGCAAATGGTCTCATCTATATACAAGTGTAACATGCTATGTCTGAATTGTTCATTTGACTGCCCTGGAGGAGGTGGCCCATTCTGTAAAATTATTTCTGTATATGTATTCTAATTAAACAAGTGAAGAAACTGTTGTACAGCAAGCAGTAGTTTACTAATCACATCTATTTTAGTCTTGAGTGCCCGTGGTTCAAAGATTCCGAACAATAATCTGCCTTCAGATCTGCTTCAGCTCTTGCTGTTTTCTGAAGAGCAGGCAGGAGATACTCTGAGAATGCCTTGGAGTGGAAAGAGTGAAGGAGCTCCACTTCCAAGAATTACTGGAAATTACCTCAGACAGCTCAGTAGTTGTGGGGATTACGGAAGTTTGCTAGTCTTCCTGTAATTATTTATCCAAATGCTGTCAAGACTTGTATCTTAAAGAATGGAGGACATATGCTTACCTATTTTGACCTTGAGTTACAGGTTTTTCTGTTCATATATCCTTTTTATTCTCATCTTCCTAAAGAAAAAACTTAATGATCTTCCTGCATTTTGCAACTTTTCTTTCCATATTTTGTAGAGTAGATGAGCTAGAAGAATTTTTATCTCCTCTGAAATCAAGGGCTTCCTATAGGAACAGAGCAAGAGATTTAGCTGCTATAAACAGAGCATAGAGAAATTACCTTTTTTTACATGGACATGATTCCAGCTAAATAAATATAGAGATGGAACCAAACCAATTTTGGTTTGCCTCTATCTACTTTAAACTGATAAATTGTATTTTTCTTCTCTCTAGAGATTTTTAAAAGGTACTGGAAAGTCAGTCTGACAGATGGACAAATTTGACAATGTACTATTAGTCTCAGGAGGGGAAGTAGTGTCATTCTACTAAGAGAAATTACAGAAATTAGAATTTGATCTTTTTAACTGTCTTTCCAGTTGTACCTGATCTCTTAGACATGGTCTTGCAGGTTTTACCAGTGCTATAATGCTTTTGGAGGTGAAGTTGCCTACTCGTAGAAGAGGCCATGTAATGTAATAGTTCAAGTGATGTGCTGTTATTTCAATAGCAACTCATGTTTACTTATTTGAGTAGTAATACTTGGCAACTTCTGATGAACAAGTATTATTGTCTAAATTAATAAAGTTAGCTGTTAATAGGTAAATTTCCATCTTTCATCCCTATCTTTATAAGGAATGCTATACAATCCTAAGAAATATTGCTGATAGCAATATGGATTTATATGAGCCAAGGTTATATGCCTAAGAAGAAGTCAGCCTCTACCCATCAGTTTCAAATTCCAGCGTAGTAAATCATTATTATTCTTCATAGAGTAGAAGTTTTAACATTTTTTGATTGTGGAGAAAAATTTAGAAATGTAACTTTTGTCTTTTGGAGTTTAATCCAAACTTAAGGATTTTTGAACTAAATAGATTTTCTTTTTTTTTTTCTTTTTTAATCCTCCAAATACAGTGCATATGTTATTCTTCTTTATACAGTGCATATGTTATTCTGCTTTCTGTATCTTACCACGTCTAAGGAAATGTATTTAATTGAGAAGAAATAATATCATTTGGATCAAATTATAAAGTAAATGGCCAGTCTTCACGAACGAAGAACCGGGGAAGGTCTTTCCACCTTCCAGCCTGCGCATTGGATTTTTTAGGTGAGACACAGTGTGCGCGGAACTGAGCCCACCCTTTAATCCTGAGGTTCATCTGCCGGGGCCAAGCACGCTTGGACGGTGGCAGCGAGGTCCTCAGGACGTAGATGGATTGCCTTATGGGCTAACGAGCTCCATCTGCCCGGGGAGGGGCCCCG
>NW_020956159.1:146076-220069 GCF_003031625.1 Empidonax traillii | reverse complement strand
TTCCAGCCTGCGCATTGGATTTTTTAGGTGAGACACAGTGTGCGCGGAACTGAGCCCACCCTTTAATCCTGAGGTTCATCTGCCGGGGCCAAGCACGCTTGGACGGTGGCAGCGAGGTCCTCAGGACGTAGATGGATTGCCTTATGGGCTAACGAGCTCCATCTGCCCGGGGAGGGGCCCCGACTGGGATCAAATTATATTACAGCTACAAATGACCATGAGTGCTCCAGGGTGAGCCAATGTACCTCTGGAAGTCAGATGCCTATACTGTGCTGACCCAGTGTGTGCAATATTCAGGCCTGTGAATAAAGAAGTTCCAGAATGAAATCAGTGAAGTCAGGATGTTGCTGACTGAGCTGAAAAGTGCTCCGTGTGCACTACTGTCTGCTATATGCACCAGAAAACCCTGCTGCAGAGCTTCCAGTTGTTACTGTTACTATTGTAGAGACAGATGCTGTCACCGCTAGAGGGCAAACTGAAGAGCTTGATGTCATCAAAGTTAGCATTATTAATGCCAAAACAACAATGCTCTAAAAATCTGTTCTTAACAGAAGCAGCAAACCTGAACATTCACTTTTGTTTGGAAACTCTAGGTATACTGAAAGCTCCATTGTTTTTTAGTCAAATACAATTGCAAATGTTGAATTGTTTCTTTAATGTACTTTATTGCAGTGCTACAAGTTGCTTGGAGACAAGATATTTTCTAATCCCAAACAGTCTGCAGATTATAGTAAGCTATTGTAAATATGGCTGAAAAATTAGAAAAGCAAGAAACTTCTTTGACATGTACAAGCTTTTACTCCACTGGAGAAATTTTACATTATTTAATCACAACAAGACAAGATGCCTTTATGATAAATGAGATTCAGGGCCTACTTTACTAATGTATTAATTCTTTAATGTACCTTCATTTATTCTGAAGTTACATCGTCTAAACCTGTCCATTACATTTGGTGTAACTTGTGTCCACCGAATCCTTTCTAAAAGTGCATGGACATTTTCAAGTATGACTAACTGTTAACAGAGAGGTGTCCCTACAACAAAAGTCCTTCGCAACAACCCCTGAGCAGCTAGAATTGCCTCATCTTCTGAAACTCTGTGTTACAGCTTAGGCTTGAGTAGTGTAAACCCCAAAAGGTGTTTCAGACACTTCACATTTTACTTTCTGTCTGAATGTACTTCTTTCTGTAAGAAGTAATCTTGGAAAAAACATGCCTCATTCTGCTTCTTGTGGAGTGCAACTGACTGAGTTTCTGATATCTCAGAACCAGTTCTTACTGCATGTTATCAGTCAATTATCATCTTCACTCTTCAAGCATCTGACTGCTTCTAATAAAAGACATAATCTATCCTCAAGAGGGTACCAGCAGCATTGTGGCCATGGTAATACTGACCTCAGCACCAGGTGACCACTCACACACATTCAGGAGCCAGGATGGGTTTTGTAGTTTGTTCTGAACTTTTGCCCACCCTAAGTACAGAGCTAATAGTAATGAAGCCAGCTTGGGCATGTTTCCTAGAGTTGCTGTAATACCTTTGACTGCAATATAGAAAGTCCTTTAAGTTTTTCCATGAAAATCAGAACTAGTAGTTCTAGTACAAGCTTAAGATTGTACATCTAAACCATCTGATTTAGGGACAGCCTTTCATCTCTTTCACAGCTTTGCCCCAGATTGTTACACAATAAAACATGTAAGAATCAAATCCATCAGTTGATTATGGTATTTCCTAAAATAAATAAAATGGAAATGTCATGGATACTACTAAAAGCTTTTTACTGCAGGGGAAATAGTGTTTCAAAAGGTGGACGCTTCAGTAGAGCCGAAGTTACCACAGGAAAATGCAGTGTTTGGGAAGTGCTATGTTCCCACAAGCCTTTGTTATTCTGTTTGATTGATACTATTTAATATCACTACATATAACTACTTCACATTTTAGATGTGTCTACAGCTGTAATATTGAGGGCTGATCTCTAGATCAGTTGTAGCTGACCAAGGCTCCTGGGCTCCAAGTTGCAACCCACAGAACGTGAGGGAACATCAGTCCAGATGCAATGTATTCACATTGTTGTGTTGCTTTGCCTGAGCCAAGCAGCTCCACCTCTCTGCTTTCTCTAGACTTGTGCATCTCAACACGACACATCAGCTGGAGTACATTAGCTTGAACTCATTGTATCTGTTGGACTGAACCTGCTGTTGGCACCTGCTTGTATAGTTGACTTGACTTTTTAAAAGACTTCTCCGTGGTAATGGAATTCACAGTATCCTCTTCAGGACTACAGGATGAAAAAGTCTTGATTCAGCCCTTGAAACGTACGATTATAAGCAGGATTTTATACAGCAGTATTAGTGCTTATTATACTAGTTTATGATACTAGAGAGCAGTTATAGAAGCACTCCCTGCCATTAGGAGCTTATAATCTAAACAAAATGTATTGCACAAAATACAAAAAGCAGAATCATTTTCTTACTTTCAGTGCATGTCTTGCAAACACACTAGATTTCAAACAGAGCAAGGAGTTAAACAATGAGTTATTGTAGATTAAAATGAAAGATAATGAAGAGTGTGACAGCTTGAGGAGCTACTGTAAGAGTGGCTCAAAAGAATAAAATTAAAGATGGTACCTGAAGCAGGACAGAGAACAGAGGCATTGTAGAATAGTTGCAGGGCAAAGGATCATTAATAACTTTGAGCTCAGAAAAATAGGAAATCGGTGTAGCGGCAGAAAATAGATTTTAATTATTTACTCATCTGTATTACCCAAGTTGTGGACACCGACTAAGATGCTGTTGCACTAAGCTTCTTACTTGATGCCTGGATGTGTGACAGAGATTATCCCAGTTTCTACTAATTTCAGTGAGAGCTATAGTAGTGTAACTCCTTTAAAAAGCAGGCTGAAGACTTTTAGTAGCTGAAGGCCAAGGTCAAGTCTCATTAATAGATTTGCATGAATAAATGCAGAAACAGTATGTTCATGTGCTGGTATGAATCTTTTTCATACAGTGATTGCAGCTTCTGCGCACTAAAAACATTTTCCTGTGTATCAACAAAATATCCATTTATAAGAAGTAAGGAAAATATTATAGACTGGGATTTTGAAGAAAGACTTGTTGAGTAGCAGAGGGCTGAATGGTAATAGACAATATAAAAAAAAAGCATAAGCAATAGGATCCCTTCACCCCACCCACTGATATAAGATTGATTAACAGTAGCAGAAAACCTAAAGATATAAATTAGAGTGATTCCATCCATCCAGTAATTCTTAACAATAACATATTACTACAGTATTTCTCACTGCAGTTGTTTAGAATTTTAGGAGCTAGGCCACAGATACCTCAGCTCTTCAAATTTATTGAATATGCTTTGGAGATTATTTTGACCAGAGCAAACTGATGGATATCAGCAACTTCAAGTATTGTTCGATGTGTAGCTGCTCTCTCTTTTGTTTCTTTACCTCCCCTTTAAATGTCTTGGTAGTTGCTTCTGCGCCTGCAGCGTCCATAATGATAAAGGAGGTAGAGCAGTACAAGGTTAAAAGTGAACAACAAGCCAATAGCAACATCAAATCCGATAAAAATATCTGTGAAGGACAAACAGCAAAGGAAAAGGGAGTTAATGAAAGACATATATGCATATCATTTTATATGCAGAGATAAAAGTCTAATTACAAATATGCCCAATGTATGGTTGTATTTTGTTCCTATTTCTGGCAAGATCATATTTTCTTGACACATGCAACATTAGAACATATACTTCAATCCTAGAAATGCATAGATAGCTTCCTGTGCATGGACAAATCTCACTTCTGGGTTTCCACAGGGCAAGAGGGTCTATGTGTAGTTAATGCAAAAAGCCAAACAAACAAAAAAGCAAAATAATGAATATACGCAGGAAGGAGGAAATACCATCACTATTGAAAAGTAACATGTATTGCCTTGCTCTTCTCCTTCTTCCAGGCAATACTATTTGAATGGGAGGAGGTTATCAGCTCTCAGCTGTTGGTAGTCTGATGCAAATAGCCACTATATTTGCATGGATCAGCTGCACTCTGTACAGCTGAGGTTAAGGTATCCTCAACACATAGTATGTGTGCCAGAAATACAGATGCACCACTCTTTCTGTGCGTTTGCAAGCCAGATTTGATTTGCATCTACAGAAGGTCTGATGCATCCAAGATACACAGGGCCCTTTCTTGGCACCCACACCCATACTTCTCTTTGACATTTTCAACAAGCAGAGCTCTAGTTTTGGCCTTTAAGCAGCTCCTTACATGAGCATGTTCACAACAGCACTGCCTTTACACTGGTGGGCAAGTCTACTCTTCACATGTTTAGAGAAATTTAATTCCTGTTGACCTCTCTTGCCCATAGTAAATTTGGCCCTCATTTGTTAAAGGGAAATCTATCTATTGTGTGAAAGGTACAAAGTTTGAAACCATTGATACAGTTTCTGCCTTGATGTCTAATGTGGAAAATACAGAACTGTTACACTACCTCTCACATTGTCTTTCTTCCCACATTCTTTTGACCAATTTTCTGTTATCACAGGAGAAACTAGTTCAGCAAACTTCTCAAGTGGACAAGAAGCGGTGCATCCTGGCAAAGTGAGGAGGTAAGGATCCTTTGAAGTGTCATTCCGATAATGCATTTCGATGCTGTATCGCCTGATTAACAACATTGAAAAAATTTTTAAAAAACATTCCTAAATAGAAGATCTCCTATTTAGAGACAGCATGTTGTAAATAGGCTCTAAAGTCCTACTCTACAACCTGTTCTTCAGGAATGGAGGCTTTGTGAAAGACACCTGCAAAGCCCACTTTGCTGAAGCTGGTTATGTTACTGCATAGATCACCAGTCAGCTGAAAATGTCCTTCAGAAGGCTCCTTGAATGACAACAGCACCAGGTTCTTCTAAGTCAACTGGTTTGCCTTGGGATTTATGAAAAATCTTGGAAATGTTCTTGCTATCATTTGAAGAATTGGGAAAATTTATTTTACCATTTACTTCTATCTGATAAGGCTTGTTTTTCCTCTTCTTCCTGTTTTTCAAAGCACACACATACATGCACTTGTATTTTTTCTTAGCTTTAGTATAACTTTGTGCCTATGGACTGTTAACTGAAGTATCCATCTAAATCAAAATGGTATCTCTTCACAATATTTGAGAGGAAAATGATTTTGGGTAAGGGGGAAACAATTCCAAACACTTCTTGTTCTTGCATAGATAAGAAGATACTTGCCCGCTGCTTTCTTGGTAGAGTTCAAAAAACTGGCAGGCAGCATATGGTGGCAGTTTTCCATTGAAAATATTGAGAGCAATCTGGAGGGCCCCAACTGTGGTGTCATGCTATTGAGGGGGAAAAAAAATCCATCCTTGAAAGCCAGTTAGGTCAGTCAACTAGCATTTATCTAGAGTAATTAGACAAGAGTAGAAAAGGAGTGGAAATCAAAATAAAAGGAAACCTTTATAAATTTGACCATAAAAATGTGTTCAGTGTATTCAACATTAGGAAAAAACATGGGTACTACAGGAAGCAGGAGACATTTCCAAAGAGTTACTGCAGTTTATGTCTTACACCATCTGGCAGTATTTTGGAGACACAGATACTGAGGGAAAGCAAGATGTGGTCTCAGTAATAAATCTAGATTTTCAGTGCTACTCCTTCCTCCAGTAGAGTTTTTTGCTCCCAGGTCAGATTAAATCAGTGTAAAGTAATATATCCTACAGCATTTCAAGTAAAGATACAAGTTCTTTTCTTTAGATAGCACACCAGACTGTTTTCCTCACTTCCACTTCAGAATTTTTTTAGTTGTTGTTCCTTGTGTTTGGACTCACACAATAAAATCTCAGTTGGCTTCTATTTTTATGAACCAATTACCCATCTACCTGTAGTCTCTTCCTCTCCCCATTATCCCTCATCTTGAAGGATATCAGGAGCAGGAGCTGAAGGAAGGAAGTCCAAACACTGATGCATAAATGTTGCAAGCATCTTTATACACATATCTGCTAGGCCTATTTATATTATAGTGTAGCATCTATGTTTTAATTATTCTTCAGATTCTAGAACTTTTTAGAATGATCAATTTCAAAAAAAATAACAGTCTACTTGTACTCAAGATATTAATGCAGAAGAGAAAAATCTGGATGCATTTCTTGTTCCTTTTCAAAAAGAGTGTAGTATTGCTGGAAATCACGTAGAAAGGACGGCAAGAAAGATTTAAGGTATCAGGTGGTTTCTATACGAGGAAAGATTAAATAGGGTAAGGCTTTGTCTCAGAAAAGGAAAGATGGAAGAGGTGTGACAGAAAATATTAAATTCGTGAGTGACCCAGAAAAAGTGAATAAAGATTGACTATTTTCTGTTTCTCACAATATAAATGCTAGGAAGGACTTAAATCAGTACTTTTTTACTTTAACACATGGGTCATTGTCACAGGATGTTGCAGAGGCCAAGAGTATAAATGCATTTAAAAAGTGGTGGGAAAAAGTCTCTCAAGAGCTATTAAACACAGAGACACAGCTTCTGCCTCAGGAAGTCCCTAAGCCACAGATTGTCTGGAATGTTTTATCACTCTGTGCTGGCATTACGCTCACTCTCATCCCTGGCTTTGGCCCTTGTTAGAGACAGGATAATGAATGAGCTAAGTGGATCTTGCTCTGACCCAAGTGGCCTTTTTAACCCTCTAAAATAAATTAAATAATAACATAACATAACAAACAAACAAACAAAAAAGCACAGAGGAGAGCTTTGGAGGCACAGCTGAAGTTCTGCTGTGTGCCACTATCTCTGGAGCACTTAAGGAAAAATGCACCATTAAGTTGTAGGAAAACTGAGTAAAAGGCATAGTTTTCTTTGCCAAGTATGACTAAAACTGAGGTGAGATCCATGCTTATTCTGTGTTTTTGTACTGAGTGGTGTTCAGCTTGTTAGCTGAATTAAATGGTATTATATTATTCTTTCACTTAACTTACAGGGAAACTCTGATTATTCTCTTTAAGGGTCCTTTACTGGCAAAATCAAAGTAAGATTTTTTTAAAGATGAAAATACTCACTGCAGAGTAGACCTCCATTTTTCTTGGTTTTGAAGAATTGGCAGCTTGTTTAATACTATTTAAAATAATATTCACAAGGACACCTTAAAAAGATATGAAGAGGAAAATGAAGGTATAACATTTGCATGGAAACAAAAAAGGTCAAATGTTATGAGTTTCAAATGTAAGACATCTACTCAGGCCCCTTACTTATTTTTTTAGCTTACTACAATTTCATAAGCAGAGAGAAGGTATTACAAAGGTAAAATAGATGATTCTACATCGAGGTCAAGGGAAGAGACAGGATTCACAGGAAATCATCTAGAACTATCCTAAGAACCGGGGCTGCTAATGACACTTCCAGTTCTGTTATGCTGAGATCTCCTCTGCATCCTTTTTTGTCTGTTTCTAGTGTTGCAATAATGAGAACTGTGCTAGTCTCTTCCTCTCTATGTTCTGAAGAAATATTTTAACTCTTTGCTTCCAACCAGTTACGCAGTGTCGATTCTCATTTTTTTCGAAAGCTCTTTTGTACTTCCTCTCCAGACCAGACATTCTAAAACCAAAGGAATAAGGGCAGCAGAAATTCCCACAAAGCACAATTTATATAATTCTAAGGAAAGTGGGTGTAACTGGCATGCCTGTGAACACTAGGTAAATAGTTTTGACCAGATTATATGGTCATCTGCCAGCTAGTGGGCTTTACTGCCAGTCCAAGCCTGTAATTACTGTATGGCTGGATCCAGTGATTTATATATGCTTGGATGATGAGTCTGCTAATAATTCTTTATCTAGAGCTAGACTGCACAGTACATGTATTAGAAAGCCTAGCCCCAAATGTTCCAGCCTGCAGATATTCAAGCTCAATTGTTTGCATTTCCTGCTCATGGACACCTGGGGATCATGTGATAAATTCCTGGGTTGTGTCCTGAAGCAGTGTCAGAATATGCACAGCCTGTGCACCCCTGTTTTGGAGCTAAGCAGTTTTCCCAGTTCTTGTAGTATAGCCATAACTGGAATCTCTCATCTTCTCTGCTGATCAGTCTGTTTTGGAGCAGCTTTATATCAGTCACTCAGAGAGCTACCGATGTGTTGGTTTGGCACAAGGTTTTGGCACAATATATAACCAGTACATCAAAGGAAAAAACAAAGAACTGGAAACAGAATAAATGTTGGAGAAACAGTACTTAATCTAACCTACTATAAGATGAGTAATGGTCTTACCTATGAGGGCCTGATTTTTTTTCCCTCATATTTCTAAAATATTCCTTGAAATCTTAATCCCCTAAAAAATCTGGAATAAAAAAAGTTTTTACACCTTGTTGCAATATCTCATCTATGCAAGTGCCAGTGTTCAGCACATATTTTAATGTTTAATATGGCATCCAATGCCCATAGTTTCAAATCAAGATTCTGTATGAATAATTTTGCATGAGTAAGGTGACAGGATGTGGCATTTGATTATAAGCATTGTCTCCTCCTTTCTGCGAACTATACATTTTTTGATTTACCTCCTTGCAGTCGTGCTTTCTCTTCTGTTTTATAAAGCCCAAATAATGATAATAAGGACAATTCTGCCAGTTTTTCCATCTTGTCAATGACATCTTTGGTGGCCCATACAGGGAGAGTGTAATTGTGAATGCCCTAGTGATAAAGGAAAACAAAATAATATTTGTCATTCACTGGTTTCCATCATCCTATTGCTTAGGCTCACATTGCTAAGTTTAGACTCTCCGGGGCTGTCCTGCAATTCTTTGCCCAGTGTGGTTTTACTCCCCAGAATGCCCTGAAACACACTTTGGGGGGATGGAGATCAGCCTGAAGTGAGTGTATAGGAAGAGCAGAAGCACCTGTGTGAAGGATATTCTTTGTAGGTATAATGTCTTCTTGCTGTAGAGATATATGGGTTTGGTGGGAAATATCACAGACATATATCTTTTCCTCTTCCGTTCCTCTGGGTCATCAGGTTATATATCTCTAACTTTTTCTGCTTTTCCATACAGTTGTCCACATACCAGTTCTATCACTGGCCAATTACAGACAAGTGTCACTCTCCAGTCGTGGAAGAGTGACTGTGTCTTATCGTGTTTAATAGCCTCAGTGTGTGAAGGATATGTTCAAAAAGGCTTCATGTGCTGCTGGTAATGACTGGGACTGAATGGAATCCATTCTTATGATCAGTCTGATTTTTTTCACTGGTAGCAATCGTCATCTCAAAAATTTTCAACTGATAGATCTTGATCTTATCTCTCATGTTCAAAATCTAAGTTTTTTATGTTTACCTGTTGATAGGTTAAGGCTGATAATTTCATTTCTCTGTTAAAAATCACAAATATACCATAGGCAGCATACTCTAATTCTCTTGCATGATATTGGGAAGGAAAATGAAATAATGGGCATGAATTTTGGTATCTGCTCTTCAGGATAAAACATGAAATGGAAAGAAGAGTTTCCCAAGCTGTAAACCATGTTTTTGGGTTATCTGATACCAAAGTACTAAATTATAACTTAGATTCAAATATATATAAAAAAACACCAAACAAACAAAGAAGCAGATCCAGGAGAGAAGACAACTCATTCCTGTGAAAACACTTTGTCATGATGTAACTGAAACCCAACATTAAATTCTTCTCCAGCATCTATTGACTTCTTATTACCTCACAATGTAGAGTATCATATGTATTCCAGAGTTGGAAATTGTCCAGAATTTTAAGATTATTTAGTTCAAGTCCTGTATTAACAGCCATTGTTTGTATAAAATCCTGGGGGGAAGAGTGAAAAGTATACAACAAATATTCAATACAAATGGAAGATAAATGCATACAGATTCATTAACACCTGGCATCACAGTAATGTTTCATTTTTCACAAATGAGACCCCTGTAGCAGAAGATTCTGGTTGCAGTTTTCATTTTGTAACTTCCCAAGGTACTGGTCTCTGTTTCAGACACTGTTTTTCTTGTCCCTGCCATTGATAGGTTTGGTGTGCTCTCTGTCACACTCTTCTCTCCCTCTTCTGACTGCTCCAGGAGGCTGCCTCAGTCACCTCAAGCCTTCAGATATAAGGAAGAGGAAGGCACTAAGGGGAAATGAACTTGAGAAAAAAAGATGAGGGGAAAATAGAAAACTAAGGAGAGGTGAGGCAAAAAGAAACTGGAAAGGAAAGTACGTTTTACTTCTGCCATTGAAGGGGAGTTGACTATCTAATAGTCCTGAATATCTAATAGTTCCACAATTCCTGTAGGGATTCTTATGTGCTACCACAGAAGAATAAAAGGATACCTTAATATCCCTTATTCCCATATCTCACCTGGTTCATACTACTAGCTGAGATAGAGGATAGTTATGAAGTCATAGTTCACCACCCATTGCAGGTGAGTGAGGCTGACCAGAGTAGCTGAGCTGGTGGAAAGTTAGAAATAAACCAAAAAAAGAAAAATATTGGGTTTAGCCCAAGCAGTAAGCCTGAAGTGACTTTGAGTGCAGTCAGGGTATGAGGACCTGAAGCCCCTGCTTTATTTGTGCAGTCATCCCATTACAAAGTGCAATGGCAGGCAAACAAAAGAGCAGCAGTAACCACTATCTAGAACAATTATTATCCACATGAACATGGTTGCTTGAGGCAAGTATACCATCCATCTACTTATATCCTGCTGCAGCACTGCAATGGGAAACTGAACCTCTGACTGTGAAAATTTGTGTCAGAGCCAAAACAGAAGCATGTTTTGTGATGGATCCAAAATGCATTCAGAGAAATTTACATAAATCAGAGTGTTCTCCTGGTTAGGCTTGCTTTAGTTGCCAACTTCAGAAAGTTAGAGCAGGAAAGCACAAACCTTTCCAAGTTTCAGATTTCTCAGATGTTTTAGAATTTGTTTTGTGCTACCCTGTAAAACTAGAAATTGCTGCATCCAGAAATTTCTGTTCCCTGCAGATCACTGAACTCTAAATAGTCTCAGAAAATTAATATTAAATTCACATTTTAGGAGATTCATATAGAAAAATTTGAGTAATGTATAGCATATCAAATATACTTTTTGATTGTATTGGCCTAAATGTCTGATTTTAAGTGTTCTTGGGATTTTAATTTTTTTTAATATATTTTTGCATTTTAGCAAAAGGAAACAATGCAATTCCATAATTTCTACATCTTAGTTACTTTCCTTCTTCTCATTTTCTTTTTATTTCCTTCTTATTTTCTTTTTATTTTGTCTTACCATGTAGGGTTGTATTCTATTTTGAAATTCATTGGATGTTTGTGTTTCTTTCTGAAGTTCATCAAAACGGGGACAGTCGGGCAGAGGAAAGTTCAGCCTCTGAAACCAGAAAAGTATAATTTAGAATAGTTCTAAAATTATCAACACCTCTCTGTTTTTTTCTGTTGCTGAGACTGGTGATGTAATATTTGTTAGACAGATCCATGGCTGTGCAAGAGTTACTCCATGATTGTTTGCTTGGCTGCCTTGTTCGTGAATTCAGTTAACATAGGCAATGGACTGTGGTAGCTTGACTTTTCAGTGGCTACTTCAATGGATAGCTTGATTTCCCTCAGTTGAACTGATTTTGGCAAAAAGCAATTATGTGTGTCTGGCAAAGGATTGCTCTGGGAAACGGATTAACGTGCATGATCAGAAATTTTGAAAGGCTACCGTTTCCTCCCTAATTTCTGAATCCCCCCAGATGCAACTTGACTCCACCTGGTACTGGAACCTGAACTGCTTCTGCATCTACACATCCTGCTCTCATCCCTGGAGATAAGTGGTGGATTATGGTAAGCATTTTAAGTATCACTTAATGGACAGAACTCCAAGCAAGAGTGACAAATAAATTGTACTCCTGAAATCTCAAAAAGCTATGAGCCTAATGGCTCTTCTGTTATTCAGGGATATGGTTCCCTTTTAATAACTCCAGTGTATGCATTACAGGGTCACCTGATAGTACATATTTGATTTGAACCAAATGTAAATACATGCATTTATCAAACACTGTGCTCTGACAAATAGGGTTTATACCAATTGCAGAGAGACAAATGATACCTGATCCAGCATAAAGTGTCAGTAAAAAGTCATGATGAGCAAAACAAGCTTGTGCTGGTTCAGTACTTTGTGTCACATCATTAGAGCATTTTTGACCCAGCACTAATGTTAGCCTATAACCTTACAAATCATGTCAAGGAACTGACTTCATACACAGTGGAGAAAATAACTTCAATATCTATGGCAAGAGTGGTTACTCTGTCCTGGGGTAACATTAACAGACTGCACATCTCTTTTCTGTTTTATTAATCAATGTGAAGTTTGCAGTAGCCGCCAACTGACTCTAGCCCACTTTCACATGGGCAGATTTCCAAAAGTATAATTTTTCTGTAACAGCAGCACACTAGGGGATGAAGGCTCAAAGTTATAATATGAACCTGGGGAATGTTGTTTAATTACACAATAACAAATGTTTCTCGTGCTGCATGGCTTAATTATCCCTCTCTAGGTGTTATTAATTAAGCCACTCCCTTTGGCTTCATTAAGCATTACTCAGTACTGTTGCCTGTCAAGTCTTGATAGATCTCAGTGGCTTAAAAATAAACTGTGATTACCTTTTTTTACAGGACTGTACTTGGCCTCAGTTTCCCACTTTGTGTTGCTTAGGGCTTGAAAATGCCTTCAAACATCTGCTTGGTTAACAAGGGAACAATGTTTTTTCCAGGTGATTTGCATATATAACAGGAATTTTGAGTTGCTGAGAGGTGTGATTCAGTGAAACATCAATACCCACTCAGAGCAGCCACACAAACAATGAGGTACTAGAGACTCCTACAAATGAGCTTGCCTTCTCCAAACAGGTCATTACATTGCACTGTGATTCCCCTAAGGGCTTTGAGGTATTATTTGGGCAAAGCTCTGACCACTTTGATGCTTTTTTGGTCTTCTGGTGAAATAACTTCCCCTGGTGTCCCACAGTTAAATGGCAGTGACAGCATTCTTTTCTGTTGAGGAACAGGGTTAAATTTCTAGTTGAATCACATTGTGCCTAATCCAGTTTGTGGAAACCCTTTCACTCTGTACCTGCTCTCGAGCACGGTCTCAAAGAATGGAGGAATACCAAAGAGAGTCAGGTGTGGCCACCTCCTGATGACAGAGTCTATTCTCTAATGTTGGTGACAGGCAGTTATTTAATAGGGGATTTGAATAAATTTCCTTAAAGTCAAATTCTGTCCTCAAAGGCAGAAGAAAATTAGGCTTTCTGTCATTACCTTCAGTAGCTTTTCATCCTTGTTGGAACACACTGTTCCTTACACAGTCCTTGTCACAAGAGCAAGTGAAATTTAAACGTAAATGTGAGTCAGCCAGGGAGAGCTACGTAAAGTAAAACTTCTACAGGACCTGTTATTCAGGTGGGTCTGCTCTTATGATATTCAAGAGAAGTGCTAGGATTTCATTAAATGTTTTTATAGTACTGAGCATAAAAGGACCCTTCTCTGTAATTAGAGTGCCTAAGTGCTACCAGAATAGCAAGGCAATAATTGTGAGGTCATTACAGTGGCTGGTGAAAATTCAATTCCTTGAATAAACTATAGAACAAACTTGCCAAAGAGAGGAGGTCTGTCTAGCTGATTGGTGCTTAGAAAAGCATTTGTTTTCTGGAAAGGTTTAGGGCATCTTCTTTAGCATACTGCCCAAAAGTGTTCTGGTCAAGAGAAATGTGCTTTGAAGAAAATGGTAGTGTGTATGACAGTTCAGGTATTCTGCGACTACAGAAGGAGAGTTTTCATGTAGCAATTACAATTGACCTATGATATACTTGTCAACCAGTAGCTGCATTTGATATTTTCTACTAGATTGAACTCAAAAAGCATAGAAAATATTTTTCAGCTATTTCCATTTTTTCTCTGCTTTGCTTCTGTGAAAGTTTAAGACATTATACGAAACATCTAGGCAATACTCACCCGCTCTGTTGATTTTTGAAAAATATGAACTGGAATGGGTTGCCAGAGAAGCTCAGGGTTCCAAATTTGGCTGCTAGTTGGTGGAAAGAGGCCAGAAAGGTATGATTGGGCACTCATAATGGTGCGATCGTAATCTGTACTTTGGATGTAAAACTGAAGATAGAATAGCAAAGAATTAAAGTTAAAATAGAAACTATAAAAATAATAGGGAAATTTTACCCAACTCATGAATCCTGGCTTCTTGTTTTCTGATTTATGTTTTTGCATAAAGTCAAAACAGTGAAACTGTAACTCAGCTTTCTAGGGCCTTACTTCAATTTCATAAATGAAATTGCCAAGGCATGTTTTAATTTGGAATCTAACACTCAGACTGAACTGAGAGAATAAGAAAGCATGATTTAAAAGAAGGAAGCTCTCCATCTTTTGATATTCAGAAAAACTCTGATGCGTATTGACATGGTGCTCAGGGATGTAGTTTAGTGGTGAACTTGGCAGTGTTAGGTTAACAGTTGCACTTGATAATTAGAAAGGTCTTTTCCCACCTAAATTATTCTATGATCTATCAGCTACAGCTCAGGAATGTCAAGGCACTTAAAATCATAAACTTCTCTTGGAAGCTTGGCAAAGTTATAGTCTTTCATACCTTCCCGTCAATGAATCCCTAATATATAGACCAAAATGATAGTGGTATCTTCCCCACAACAAATCTGTACTGTACGATAAGCACATCCAAAAAACTGTTGGACCTCTGTTTTACAGGATGAAGTAAGTGAGCATGGCCCATTGCATGACTGGATAGGCATTCATTTATACAGTGGAGTCACTGTATAGATTCCCAATTCACTTGGTGGTGTGGAGCTGGTTGGTTCAGGAAAATTGGGCTATGAGAGACCCAAACTGAATGTAGGAGCTGAAAGTTGGACTTTAATCTGTGATTTAACCTTGACATAAAAGTCTGACTTTCAAAAATGTTCTTCTATTACCTTAATTTTTCCATGAATAAAACAATGATGATGATGTGTTTTTATAAATCCATAGTTCTGCTATGCCAGAGAAATGTGTTCCAGACAGTTCTGCTATATATACCTCTTGCCGGTTGTATGTGCTGTTCAAGAAGGTGGAATATCGTTTCCGCATGTACTGTCCAAGCTCAAATAGCTGCTGCATTCCAGTCTGTGAGGCAAGCAGACAGGTGACCATTAGATTAAGGTGACTGGAGAATCTTAATGTATAAGTTTCTTTTCTATTTACTTTTGTGTCTATTGTGTGTGTCTTCAGCAATCAGTTTTTAAATAATCATCAACTCTGTAATGTACGGTAGCTGTGGTTTAACCCCAGCTGGCAACTAAGCACCACTCAGCTGCTCATTCAGTCCCCCCTGGTGAAATATTGGAGACAATCAGGAGAGTAAAAGTGAGAAAACTCAGGGGTTGGAGTAAAGAGTGTTTTACATGCAAAACAAAAGCCATACATGAAAGCAAAGCAGGATAAATTGTTTATTGTCCACTTCCTGTGGACAGACAGCTGTTCAGCCTCCAGGAAGGTAGGGCTCCATCACAGTGACTTGGGAAGACAAACACCATAAGACTGAATGTTTCCTCCCATTCCTTCTTCCCTCAGCTTTATATGCTGGGCATGGCACCATATGGTACTGAACATCCCCTTGGTCAGTGGGGGGCAGCTGTCCTGTCTGTGTACCCTCCCGACTTGTTGTGCACCCCCAGCCAAACTCACCGTCAGGGTGGTACAAACAGGAAAGACTTTGACTCTATGTAAGCCCTGCTCAGCAGTAACAAAAACATCACTGTGTTATCAGCACTGTTTTCAGCACAAATCCAAAGCAGAGCTACTGTGAAGAAAATTAGCTCTCCTCAGGCAAAACCAGCACAACTGTGTATGTTGTAGATGATCTAGAATTTTTAACAAAAATACTCATTTATGTCTATGAAAAAATTATGTGTTCTGAGCTGCTAAGACTGCAGAATCTGCTGCACCTTTTCTATACAAATTTTATACAAATATTCTATACAAATACAATTCCCATTGTAACTCTGTAACTCTGCTGTAACTCTGTAGATGCTAAGTGACAATGTGTGTCACTTAGTGACAGCTGAGAGAGGATGGCTGACAGCCTGGTATTTATCATTGTCATTGCTATGCTGTTTGATAAATTTGTGGCTTACACTTCATACTTGAAGTAACGTTCTTCCGTCTTTGTCTTGGTGTGCCCGCAGTTGTCTTAGATTGCACACTGTCTTTTCTGTTATTCATTTCTAAAACCTGAGATGAACTTTTTAATTTGTATCTGTCAGAGTACATTCTTACTACTGTTACTAAAAGGGAAATAAAATACCAAAAATCTCTCAAAAAAGTCTATGCCAAGCAGAAATTTATTTCTTCTTACTACATAAGCTATGTACCTGAGGATAGTAATGTGTTGAGTATCTTAATTTTACAAATCATTCAAATGTCCCTTCAAACATTAAATACTGGCTTGTCTCTGTTTCATGCTTCTGCATCATGACAAAGTGTTATTGGAAATGCATTGACCTCTCTTTGCTTCAGAACTTCATATATATAAAATACAGTTAAAGAGCTAAGGCTTGATATTAAAATGCCAGAGCAAGAAGTAGGTTCAGTGCATACTAGTGAAACTCTGGGCTGCAAGAAGCCTTGTTAGAAGACACATTGTCCCCAGAAGCAACCTTAGGTCCTGCAAGTCTTCCCTTGTTTTGTGAGATGATGGTTGTCAGACCAATGCTGAGATGTGGACTCATCACTTGACCTGGTGGGCTGTTGTCATTCCCTTGCCCTGTCATAGGATCCAGTGCTTAATGGTCATTAGAACTTCATCAGTGATAATAGTACAATGTTAAATGGCAGTTAAACTTGCCATTTACTTGAATACAGACACACTATCAAAAAAGTTCTTGCTTTTAGGAAGGTAGTTGTAAAGCTATGATGAACAGTAGCTGGATGAATAACATTGCAAAAATGTTTACAAATTATGGGGTATGGCTAATACCAGCTATCAGGACTTGGGATTTGCTAATGATTTTGAGACACACATAAAAAAAAAAAAAATCTTCCCACTTCCTATTTTATTAGCATATATAAATTCTTCTAGGAAAGTCAACATACCTTGGTGAGTTGTCCAAATCCCTGGGGCCATTCACTTTCTTTGTGTAGATCAGTTGGAAAGTTTACAATTGGTGTTCGGTCACCATGTCGGAAAACCTAAGAGTATTACCAATCAAAACCTCCTTAGTTAGATGCTATTAACATTCCTTTCTTATCTAACTAGAAGTCAAGCATATATTATAATTCCAGTGCTCTTTTTCAAATGAAAATATTGGAGACTCTGCAGAAACCTAGTCAAGTAGGATTGGAGTACATTCTTTACATTCAAGAATATGTATAATTATATAGGAATTAACTGGGCATAAGCCCAATGATTCTTCCTCCTAGAACATCAAATTAATCACCAAAGATGTTAATGCTGGGATTACATTCATAGCTAGGCATTCAGACAGGAAATCTGAAAGGAAATGCTGGAATACAAATTCATAGGGCTCCAGACAACCTTCCAGAATGCTGACCTAAACTATTGCAAAAGTTACATTTGCTTGTCAATGTTCCCATAACCAACCTCATTCCTGACTCAGCAGAATAAAATGACAATGTAGAATCATGGTATATTTGTTCATAAAAGGACATTTGTTTCTTAGGACCTCAGTGGTATAAGAACATTTTTATAATTATTACTCTCCACTGCCTCATTAAGCCACATCATTCTTGCCCAAACATCAGAGACGGTTGTACAGGCCGGTTAGTTTGCCACTCCCACTGGGAGGGGTTTCATGTTTATATTTTTCAAAGTAAACACCATCTGTGTGGCTTAATGTTTTAATTGCAGCATATCCCCTTTCCATCAGCCTTCTGTACAAGTGCGCAAACCTATGCTAGAGCAGGTACTTCAAAGTCGGAAAATACTGTCTATTATAGGTAAATATAATTGGATTTCTCCTCTGTTCATTTTCTACAGTTAGACAACAAAATTTACTAGAGTACATGTTACTATCAGAACTGTTTAGAATACTGCTTATTATTTTTTTGCTTTGCTAATTAAATTTCACTGAAGATGTGAAAGGAATGTTTTGCAGCAAATCAAGCCATATTTTTCACTATCATCGACAACATGTTGGTCAACATGAAATTGCACAGTTTCAGGAAAAAAGCCCCACACCGTTTTTTGTCCGAGTTCAAGAACAGAAAAATAGTCCATTAAATCTTTTTTTTTTTTTCTTCTCTTAGCAATTTTAAATTCTGTATATATCTCTCTTCTTACTAATTTGGAATCTCAGTTGGTTATTTATAACCATTTCTCAGTGCACCTGTGTTGAAGAGGAGAATAAATTAAGAGCTACATTGTCTGGTGGCTGATTCAGTTGCATGCAAGAAAAACAAGTGAGAAGGACTTTTGTGCCCCTGCTTATTTCCCTGGTGTTTTGATATGCTGATGTACATCGTTGTCAGGTAGGGTTCATTAGTTTCTCTGGACAAGCTGGTGCCTCTGTAAAGAATGAAGGTTAAATTCCCAACTTCAATGTAGCTGCATCCTCTCTTGTTAGATTATCCAGCTTCCCAGTAAAGCATTTTTAGGGTTAACTGACAGTTACTCAAACTGACTGACATGTTTAAATGACTATTTTTTTAGGCAATTTTTAAAAATGGATCAACACTTGTCCAATAAATGTGCCCTTTTTACTAGTGAAAAATTACTGAAAATGTGTTAGATTTTAAATACTGCTTTGTGATTTTTATACTTCATGTATGACACAACCCTCAGAGTGTATTTCACTGTCACAATACTCAATCCCTAAAAACTTTCAATAAGCCAGAACAGAGCAGTATTTTACCTGAACATAGATTAGAATGCAAAAGAGATCAAGATCAAAAGACATTAAAATATATTTGGGAGCAGGAGATGTAATGAAAACTATTTTCTTTCTTTGCTTGCTACTTCTGAAAATGACCGTGCTTCATCTGCAGTTGGAAATGAAACAATGACCTCATGAACAATCACTTAACCTAAAAGACTAACTTGGTTCACTCATTGCAACCTTTTAGGAGACTTTTTTAAAAAATTTAAAACTCTAATAAGAGCTTGTATATTGGAAGTTTATGTTTTTCATTAGAAGACCTGATAATGTTAGGTAAAGAAAGCGTATCCCTACAAATCCTGCCTTGCTCATCAATATGTACTTCTCAACACTCATAACTTCAACTTTGTTAAAAGGAGTTGATCCTTTAAATTAATCTAAAAATATGTGTGCTGCAGCATTTATTACTCCCAGCCTCCAGATTGCCTTCCTGGCCTTTCAGAAAACATGGCAGGATGAGGGAAAAGGAGCAAGTTTTATAAAAACTGAAAAGACATTAGAAATCAAGAAGGAAGGAAGGAGAATATACACAAGAAGTGCAAAGCAGACCTGTTTGGGATATTAATTTCAGCACTCGTTACTGAAGCACTTTAGCTGAGTTCTCAAAAGCAATAGGTGCACAGTTACCCAGTACCTCTATTTCAACTCTGGTACTGCTTTATGAGGGTGATGACCTCAGATCAGAATGGTCACATGACTGAGACTTTGGTCAGCATTTGCTTCAATTGTTGTCAGGTGAAAAATTTTGTTGGAGAAAACCTCTTGCAGAGGAGAGGGTTAGCTGAGAATATGGCATGTATAGTATACACAACATATTCATTCAGAAATGCCATGAATTACAGTGAATTATCTGTCTCTGTGTAACAGTGAGCCTCTTATAGACGATTTTATTGACAGACTCAGCCTCAAACAAAAAGACTTCTTACTCTGAAGCCAACTATAGGAACAAAGAAACGAGTGAAGTGGAAATATCATATTGTCAGTTCAGGGAAACTGTAGATGCAGAAATACTAAGCATGTTTAGTCAAGGTTTCAGATGGCTTGGCTTGATTAGACAAATGATGCTCAGAGATAAGATGCTCAGTAAGCACTTTCTATCCTGAGTTACAAGAAGAAAGACATGATGAAATCACATTACCTCAGAAGCCACACCTCTTTGTATGCATGACAGGTGAAATGACGGCATGTGTGGAGACAGAAGTTACAAGTCAGAACTTCTTTATACAGAGGCAATAAAACAGTATTTCACTTTTACTTGCGTACCTGATTGTCCTACATATTTTATATTTTCTTCTGCCTGGTTTAAATTTAGTGCACAAGAATTATGGTGAAGGCTAATGATTACATGTGAGAAAGAAAATTTAAAAAGCATTTTGATAAATTGGCTTGAATTAGATCTTTTCACATTCAGACAAAATGACTTGTGACCAATAAGAAAAATGCATGGAATCAGCACAAAGTTGGAAATTGTGAGGAGAGAGTGAGACATCCTCCCAGGCACAGCACAATTCTAAAAGTGAGCAAAAGGTCTCATTTATCTGTTTTTTCACCCATGCAGATGTATTTTATATGGTGCAGCTCTGCTAAAAAAGTTTTAAAAAGTCATTATGACAATTTTTACAGTGCAGTAATACTGTCAGGTGAAAACATAGTCACTCACAGAGTCCAGCTGGAGAATGGCTATGGAATTATCTCAGAAAGATGCCTTCTAGACTTGACTATAACCATACCCTCATAATATCTCATTGTACAAGTGATAGTTTCTGGGCCAATTCCTATCCTATTAATTTATGCTAGCAATTCTGCTCCCATGAAAATTCAATCAGTGAGTTCAGAAGGCAAAATTCAATTGAGCACACATAAGCCATGCATCTTGAGAAAAAAGATGCATACTGTAATAAGATTCAACCTATTGTAACTTTTTAGGTGTTTGGTAGCCTAAGCAAATGTATCAGGGATAAAAGGAAGACAGTTTAAATGAAACTTACCTACTATTTTATTATTAATTGTGATAAGCTACCCTAGAAATAAATAGGCATTTTGGTATGTGGCTTCATAGTTAAGTGGATGGTTTTAAAAAGGAAGCCTCTATCTCCATAATGGTGAACATTTCCTGTAAGTCTTTCTGCAAAACCATTGCTGGTTAGGACACAATAACAACTGCAATGCAACAGAGGTCTCTTTCCCTTCAAGGAGTTAATTCTCCAACACTTGCTGTCTGCCTGTTTTCATCTGTGCGTGCAGTTCTTGTTATCACTGAAACAACATTGAAATATATTGCTGTATACAAAACGTTACTGGAGTTAGTGTTGAGTCCCTGCGGTGTCAGCAGGAGTAGGACTGGTTTTTCCTGTGCTCTCTGGCCTCCCTCCAAGTTGTGCATCTACAATGCAGCCAATAGACAAGTAGACACGAAATACTTTATCTAGAGCCAGATGATACGTTTTGGACACAGCACCTCTGCCTGTTACCTGTACATGCATGTAATGTCTCAAATGTCTCAAATGGAGAAAGGTGGAAGGAGAAGATCACCAATTTCCTATATATAAATGGCAATTCCAATCCCCTCATATTTTTATAGAAAATATCACTTTAGACTAACTATTCTTTATCAGTGTACTTCTTATTAAAAAAAAAAACAAACAAAAAAACAAAAAAAAAAAACAAAAACAAAACAAAAACAAACAAACAAAAAAAACTATGAAAAGGACTATGGTTCAACCTTCATAATCCAAAGTATTACATTGAATTAATCTCTCTTCCTCCTGAGGTACTGGGGAAAGGGCCATTGAAGTATTGTCTAGTTACTCTAAGGTAAGAAATGGCCCAGCAAAAAAAATTATTACAGTCAGTTTTCAGCCTAACTGCAGTTAATGCAACATGAGTCTCAAATCTCTACATAAAAATACCGACTTTTTTTAGTGGTAACTTCTGTAACATCATAAGGTTCAGCTTCCAAGTACAGAATAGGTAGGCCATAATCACCAGCTCTTGGATTATGAATTGGAGTGTTAGCTAAATTAAGGAAGAATAGGCAAACATAGACTTTGCATCTCTTAACTCCTGTTCACTAGGCATCTACCACAAAGCTAACTTGTTCAGATATCTTGAAATAATAACTAGATGTTAGGAGATTAGAATTCTTATAACTAGAGGCATTTTTATCCATCTTTAGTTAAAGTCTTTAAACTCAGTAAACAAAAGCGCAGTAGTAGTTATTTCCAAGTTAGAAGATAAGCATAGTAGCTACACACCTTCTCTGATTCGACAGACATGTAAAATTCCCTGTATTCCCCACAACAAAATAGAGAACAAAACTACTTACTACAAGCACAAACTTCAGTTCTCGTTCTGCAGTAGTCTGTTGAAGCAGAATGAGGATAAGATGAAAAGAAAAACACAGGACCCTAGACAGGCTGGGAACCTGTATCATCACACCCATCCTGGCAGAGGAGGAAAAAAAGGCTTTGTAGCTTCAGCAGCTGCTCAGGCTGAACAGCCAAGATGTCAGGCTGTACTTTCAAAAGGGGTGGAACTGCCGCTGGTGCATTTCAAATGCAAGAGGAATGTTGTGTGACTACGCAACAAATTGCATTGCCCTTTGTTTTCAAATTACTGTTTACATTCTTCTTAAATCTTAATTCACTTCCTTTTCTTTCTCTGATATTTTTCTCTTTTGGAGTGTAAGGATGGGTTAAAATACAAAAGAGTTGCTAAGCATTCCTAATGTTTCAACCTACCTGTTCTGATTCCACTTCTCAGTGCTTGGAATTTTTCCAAACTACAGCGTGGCCACGAGGATGAACTCAGAACCAAGAGGCAATCCTCCTTCTCTTTTCTCTTTGCTGCTCAGCTAGTTCACTTTTCAGCTTCCCTCCCCTTCTTTTTTCTTCCCTCTTCCGTATTATTACTGTGAAAGCAGAATAATTATTTCAAACAGCATTTCATGTAGGTTAAAACTGCCAGTCCGTTAGATAAAATAGTTGAAATCTTGCAACAATTGTGCTCTTTAGGCTCCTTACTGGGCAGTTATTTGCTCTTCAATTTGCGTGTGTTGCTTTTCTTTTCCCTTGGACTATTTCTGTACTTCCCCTTTTGTGACTGCTTATATCAAGATTTTTTCAGCCTCAGATCTCTAAGAAATTTCTTGTGAACAAGGCCTGGAGTTCACATTTTTATTGTTACTGATTAAGAACACTCTTTCTGACAGGAGCTCACTACCTTTGAGAAGATTGCTCAGCTTGCCTCTGCTGACTGCCTCTCTATAAAATAAGAATAATGATACTCAACTTGATTTCATGAGGACTTTCTGAGTAAATTGATTAGTTTGCAGAGATCTATAAATAGAATTCTTTAAATATTAAAACTTTAGGTCCTTAGTGTATTGCCATCCCATTCCTGTCATACCCAAATCTTTCTCAGAGTCTCCTGTTGAGCTCTCTGCCACAGTATTCTCAACAAAAGGTTTTTATGTATCCACTTTGCCTGATGGATGGGAGGAGTACCACAGCTCCCAGACTTTCCCGTCTGTCTTCTTGCTCCATTACCAGTTTTCAACACTTGAACTTCTTTCATTCTCCACTGTTATGTCTCCACCCTTCTTTTTGATCTCTCCTGATATGATTTTTGCCTATGCAGAAGGTGTAACAGAGAAATCCATGCTTCATAGATATATAATACTTTGTCCTTCTGAAAACAAACATGAGATGATGATCTTCCTCTACTATTTAAGATACAAATCATAAAATATACTTTCTTTATAATACTTCAATATGCCTCAAAAATCTGGGATGCATGCCCTACTTTTTTAATCTATATAGTTTTCTAGATGGGTGGTTCCTAAGCTCTTTGATCAAGAAATTCTTGTTAGCTCTCACAATTTTTTCTTTTCCTTTCTAAGCCCTTATGAAATTCATAACCGATCAGGTATTTTGTAAGAGTTGCTGGTTGATTGTGTTTTGTTGATGAGTGACTATGACTACTGAAGTCTCATTGTTATGGAACCCTGATAGTGACTTCACTTTCGACATGACCTCAATTTTTTTTGTGATTCTGGATGGCACCATTCAGAAATGTTTGAAAATATATAACAACCCCATTTTATAGAAAATCTTTGCTTACATCTCTTAAAAATCATATTTTAACCCAAGACCAAGCATATAACAAGTTGTTCTGCTTTTTGTGGTTTCATTCTTCCCTTTGGCACATAACTTTGCTAGTGAGATTATTTTATGCTTGCAACAACTTAAATAAATGTCTACACATTCCAAAATGAAAGAATATCCCATTCATGTGCCATAGTTGTTAAGATAGGGTCCTGTAGGAAGCCCATATGCAATCTGTAAGTACTTTGGTAGCATGTATTTATTTTGGAAATTTCCTTGCCTGTCTTGAATTGTTTCCATTTCTAATGGGCCTTTGGCAGCTATAAACTTGTTATAAGCTCATATTCTGCAACAACTAAATCCTGGATCTTCTCAGAAAAAGTTGCTTAAAATAATAATTAAAAAAAATCCTTCTTAACTCAATCTATTTACAGTTGTCCAAGCATTCTAATGCAAGTGAACCTAAACAATTTGAGTCGTGTTTATGTTAATTTGGCTCATTGCCATATATTTTAATTATCAAATTAGGGCATTAAGTAGAATTAACCTGAACACAATTATCCATTTTAAGTGCATGTATCTGTATAAAAGGATTGCTGAAGCATAGCTTGATTAGCTTTGAAGTGGCCTGGTTGCGAAAGAACCCAAGCTTTAATGTACACAAGGGTTACCTGAGGTAACCACTGCTGGTGGAGCTCAACCTACAACACTGAAAGGGTGGAAGTCATTGCAGTCAAGGCAGAAGGATATGAAGCTGCTGCCAGCACTCATGGACCAGGCTGCTTACATGGGGAACCAGCTCAGGTCCTGTTGATGACTGAATGTGCAGATTAGCACTTGATAGAGTTTGGATTTACCTCCAGTCATCTTTTTCAAGCTTCTTTTAAGATGAGAAAGGGAAAGAGAAGAAATATTTTGGTTTCAGTAAACAAAGTGACACGTTTTCTGGGTGCTGTTTTGAAGCACTTATGAGAAAAACAAAAGACTGTCTTGCAGTCCTGTGTTGGGTTGTTTTCACCCAACTGTGGGAAGTGGGAAGGGACAAAGGAAATAATTTGTGACACAGGAAGAATTAGCTTACTTATTCTGGTAATAGAACATGAATCTCTATCTTGCACTACAGGGAAAAATGCCCTAAGCACAAAGTTACTATTCTATAGGCAAGCAGGGGGGGAGAAAGTGTCTACACACCATGTCCTAGTAAATTCCTAGTTTGTCCCAAGTTTGTAATATGCACCTGGTTAGAAGGCACAGAGAGAATTTCTTTTTGCTCTTATGAGATTAAGATATTTATTTCTGAGACACAGAAGCCTAGTTTGTAGGTTTTTGCAGGCTTACATATTTCTAGGAAGTATATAAACAGACTGAACAGCAAATATGAAAGACACAGAAAGCACTCTTCATCTTCACTTTCCCCTCTGAAACTCTGCAGTCTGGTGGTGATTTTGGTTTCTGGAAGAGGTAGAGTCAGATCCTTCTGGTTAAAGGATTTTAATTTCTGTCAGCTACATCTCAGATGAGTAGTGTAAGCACTAAAGAGAAGGAAAACCTATTTCCACCACTACCACGAAACAAATCAAAATTAGTCAATTCATTTGATCCATATTTGTGAGTTATGCAAGGTGTGGGTTGGGGCTTTTTTTTTCTTTCTTTCATTTTTGGTAGTCAGTCAGCTCAGTAAATAACCCAAAGAGAAAGGGAAGTGATGCAATTAACAAAAGTGACAGGCCAGGCTGTCCAATGCAACATTTTCCAGCCAGGACAAAATTATTGTTCCATTCTGTTGTTCATTCCCCTTCTTGCTGGCACTGCTTCAGCATATGACAGGAAAATTAATGAACATCAGAAGATGTTTCCACTTATATTACAGCATCTATGACTATTTAGGTTATTGTATCATTAGCAAGTCTTCCTTAAAATATGACTGGTCTGTCTATGCATTGTTTGTGAAAGAAGAGAAGGAGTTGCATTTCCAGGTGATCCTACTTTTTCAACATATTTAATTTTAAATAGTTTAAATAATAGTCTAAATATTTTCAAAGACGAAATGTAATTTTTTTTTTGTCATTTTTACTAATTTCTTCTTTAAGAGGAACTGAAATGAACCCATTTATGGCTTCATACCTGCAAAAGACCACAGGACTGATTTTTCAAAGGAAGTCAGCTGGTGAAGTTGTAGAAAAACATAGTTTAGAGCAGTTTATTATTCATTCATTGACATCCTGAATTTATAGTCCTACAATAAGATCTGGGCTTGATGTTTCAGCCTTTATAAACACTGATGTTTATTTTTCCTCTGAGTAAGCAAGGTAAAAAGGAAATCTTCCTTTATGTGTTTCTACTGTGATAGCCCTAAGAACAAAAAAACTTCACAAAGAATGTGTGTGATGGGGTTTCTGCTGAATAAGGATGAGAGGAATAAAATAATTTAGAAATACCTTAATTTGTGAATTAACTTTGAAATTTATTTTTGCTCAGCAGAAATCAGAATGTTCAAGGCACATTCACTGGGCATGTAGCATGGAAGAAGTCATGGTCTGAACGTGTCAGGGGAAAGGGGGACCTTACATTGGTGTTCTGTGAGCAGTGACCTCAGCTAGGATGCACTTCCATAGCTGAACTGAAGTACTGAGACCAGGGTCCATCCAGCTCTGTGATCCCCCTTACCAGCCAAAACTGCAGAACAGATTAAGGGTCTTCATGCAATTCTGACCATTTTTGAGAGATGGCTTTGGGTAAGGAAGGAGGGGAGGAACTGGGAACTGGAGACAAAACGTCTCAGCTCTTGCATTTTCTATGTGAGCCTTGTGCAATCTGGGAAATCAACAGAAAAGTTGCCCTTGTCTTTGATGGGAGAAGCATGAAACCCCCTTTACAGCTCTTGAACTTCTACTTCTAAACATCTGACCAAAAAAAAAAAAACACATTAAAAGCAACTCAAGCAGCACAAGTTGGCACAAGTTCAGGAAAAGAAGAATCAGGAACAGGTTCAGAGGAAATAAAATAAAGGCCTATAAATTTGTTTTTGACAGCTAAAGCTATGATCTGTTAGAAGTCTGATGCCACTAAAGATGGAGCCTTAGCTTTTCCTTTCTATTTGCTTCTTCCAGCAGTTTTTTTAAGATAACTTCTTATTAAGGGAGGTGTCATGATCAATGTGTCTTTGAAAGGAATCAATTAAATAGCTTGCACTGACTTTTCTGTGAGGGCTGCAAGGCCTAGGAAGGCTTTTTGCTGGTGTCTGTAGTGGGACATTAGGGTAATACAGAATAAACAAGCTTGTTCTCCTTTTATTAAGAAGTAACTAGAACTAGTTGTCCCATGTTGTTGGAAAACCCTTGTTTTTACCTTTATTTGGATGCTATGGTAAAAGGGGTTGCATTTTTTGACTAGAGGACATAATTTATTTTTATCTCTGTGTTTGCTGCGAAATCTACCTACAATGTTTCTTGATGCATCCTATAATGGCTTGAGAAGCACAGGAATTGTTGCTTGGGACCTCCTGAGAAGAGGATGGGCATTTACGGTGAGAATTGTGAATCTCAGATTCTTGTTAGAGGGGAAAGGGATCCTTTTATTATTTTGTTTCATTTTAACTTACAGCAGCTATCTTGATTCGTTTTAACTTAAGCAGCTATCTGCTTATGCTGTAATTCTAAAAAGGAATATACTTTTCATAGGCTTAACAACTATTTTAAAAACGTGGTCCAAGGAAAGAAAGCTAGAATGGCAAAATTTTCTATATCTCATCTATTAGTCTGATTCTCTTTAAAATGACCTGCAGGCAATGTGACTGGTGACAAAGGCCACTGTAAGAAAATAAAAAATAAGAAAGCAAAGAAGTATTCACTGTTTTCAGAAGTTATTTGCATCTGATTGTGCTGATTCAGCTTTTGTGGTAAGAACACAAACTGGTTTTGCAATAGCAATATTAGAAAAAGTAACTAGTGAGGGATTGCCCAAGAGGTTCTGCATGCTTTGCTGAGCACGTGGCTCTGGACTTTTTTATTCTGTAGAAAGTACTTTTTGTTGTTAATGTCAAGAGCAGTGTGAACTTATAGGCTCCTCTGAGGAACAAAATTCATGTGATCAGCTCAGAGTATACAACCACGGTAACATAATGAAAGAAAGGTGTTTGAAAAGCTATTTGAAACCATAAATCATTCTTCTTTCAAAATTAACACTTGGCCTTGCTATCTTTTGGAAAGAATATTTGAAAGCCTTGTTGGATCAGCAAACTGTGTGCTAGGTCTTCATGGTAGCTAGCCTGCCTGTTTTAGGCTTCTCTTAGGTCTAGATTCATGGTCCATATTTTCCATAAGTCTCTCCTTCCTTCTATATAGAGGTAGAATATTTGTGCATGTCTAAGACAGAAAAAAAGGAAAAAAAAAGATATCTCTTAGTTAGTAAACAGACATTATCCTAATTTTTGTGGCTTCTGGGATCTGTTTGTATGAAATACTTCATTACTTCTTGAATAAAATAAAGTCTAAGGACACTGGAATGACTCCTCCTTCTGGGATCTCCTTTTGAAGCACTGCTTCTGTCACCAATTCTGGAAGTTCTTGCCTCATTCTTCAAAAGAGGGCAACAGTCCTTCAGAGGTATTTTCCAATCTTGCTGTAAATGTAGGTGATAGCCCTTTAAAACACTGTAGCTACAATTACATTCGTGAATTAGTTCTAACAAAATCCCTTTGGAATTAATAGATCTTGAAAATTACTCTAGTTTAAATCTGCTCTTGGGTCTTACCACTTGATAAAGTAAAGCAAATATTCATGAAGGAAAAGTCCCTGCTTTCAATAATTTTGAGTTATTGTGCTGAGGAATGTTTTCTTTTGATAAAGGTCAGGAGACTGTTCATGCTGACAGAATTTAAGGAGAAATGTTAGACTGTAGTCACACCACAGTGTGGAAGGAGTTGTTCCGTAAAGCTAATCACACTGAAGATCATGGAGGAAACACCTAAAGGCAAGAGAAAAAGAGAGAATCGCTCTTAGCATGTGGCCTCCTTCTCCAAAAACATGGCAAACCTGATCATAGTATCTCAGCAAGAGGGTAGCTCAAATTAAGTGTGGAAGACTTAACAAATTTGCTCTCATTTTGATGGAATTAGAAAAAGTCTTATGAAATGTTGAGTCAATCCACACTGAAATCCTCCTGAGCAGCAAAAAGTGTGCAGAGAGAGCACAGTTTTTTCTCTTTCCCAAATATGCTGAGCTAATTTTGTTTCCTATGTTCCACAATATGGTCATCGTGATGTGGAAAAACTTGACTCTGATTTATGCCACTCTCAAATACTGCTACTGTACTGTGTGACCTGTAATAATAATACTTGCATAATCCCTTTATTTCCCTGTAGTGGGGAAGTAAGTCCTTTCCACGAAATTTCAATTAAACATTTTCTGGAAACAGCTTTGTTTTTGGGAACTGGTGTCTCCCTGTAGAATAGCTATCTAAGTTAATTTTTTGAGCTTAGTCACTCCTGGATTTCATTTAAAAAGTCTCATTTATGAACTTCTATTCACTAGATGCTCTGATGCATGTGTAATCAAAATATTAACGTATGCATTAGCAAAGAATGGTATTTGACATTATTTTTGACAAATCTGAAAACAGCTGAAACCAGTGATGTTGCAGCTGTGCATGTGAGGTGTAAGTGTGACCTGTAAACTCTTCACATCACTATTCAGCTTAATTTAGCTTCCTGGTGTTAAAATTCATCCGTTCCATCCTATCTGCATTCATTATGAACTGTGGAGCACAGCGGTTTAGCACAGTGCAGTCTGTCAGAGTGCTGCACTGTGCGGGCTTGGGAGCGATGGGCCTTGCTTGGCATTCCCAGGTGCTACTCATGCACAGCAGAGAGTTAAAACTGCCTGTAGGAGAAGCAAAATAGACATTTCCTAAATAAGCAAAAATAGGATCTGGCCTCAAGAGGTGCTCTCTGAACCAGGATAAAATAGGGGAAAGTGTCAAATTTTGGTATGACAATCTGGAAAATATTTTGACTGGAGCATCGGGTTTGATTGTAACCTCTTTCATGGCCCATATGTGTTTTCAGCACTCAGGATTGCTGATGAAAGCAGTGATTCTGGGTTTGGTGTAAAATGCCTGAACACCATCTAACTTCTACTTCATCAAAATTTGAGAATTGGAACAGCGTGCAGCCTTCGTGTTGAACTTGAAGGCTAAATATTTGTGTCTTTATTGTTGTTAAATTTTGATTATATGATAGTTTTTTTTGTTGTTGTTTATTTACTTGGTCAGTTACACAGCTTGCTTTGTGAAGGAGAGGGAATAATTTCCACAAAACTTAGGATACTAAGCACCACAGTATAAACACAAAGTATCTATCACTATCTTCCATGACTGTATTAATAGCTTTGCCAAAAACCCCCTCATCAGAAACAACCTGTCTCTCCCTCTGCCAAATAACCTTTGCAATTAAATGTGGTAATTTCCTGATATGTTTCCTGAGAATTTGTGAGCAGTGACTATAGAGAGGAAATTTATTTAGTGAATCATTAGTTGCTAATTTTTCATTCATTCTGGCTAAACTCTCTCTGTTAATGGGTTCAAGATATTTAAGAGGAAATTATTTTCACCCAGATGAGTTGGCTGGTCTACATTCTTATAATCTCTGACATTTCAAATTCTCCTTTAGATCAGTGATTCAGGAAGCAGTGTGGTATTTTTTTAATGTTAGGTACAATATTTGATCATCAAAAAGGTGGGGTCTGTTTGCTTTTCGTTTCCCTCAGGGAATCCAGAACTAGATAAAAGACAGACAATGTCATTTTCTGCCTTCCTGTTCCCTCTTTCTGCGAAAGTAAATACTATCAGTGGTCAAAATGGACATTTAAACATCTTAATATGGAGATACAGACAACCTAGTAGGGAATGTGTTAGTTTGCCAATGTGTGTCTGTTTATCTTTGACATTCTGGTGAGTACTGGTCTGGTATACTATTCAATATTCATCTCCTTTAATCTCCGAATGCCTCCTAAAATCAAGGGAATTCATAATGTTGCTAATTAGCTTGAACAAATACTCTGCAGTCAGAGAAGATAAGGTGACTGTTTTAAGTCAGTGCATTTGTACGTGCTTCCTCAGTAACTGAAGGTCTTTTTGACTGTACTGAAAATAAACAAATCAAAAAAATTCATATGAAAAACAATACGCTGAAGTCTGATCAGCCTTGATTTCATTTCATCAGAAAGTTGGTCTGGAATGGATAAATGCATGAATGGAGTAGAAACTATAGCCATGGGTACAATTCTATGTTACTGGATCTGCATATTTTTCATTTCAGAGCAGACACTTATGAAAATGATTGTTTAAATGACCTGTTGGCAGAAGATCTAATTGTGACTTTACTTTTGGGTACATGTGCCCAAAGCACCTAACTTACCTCTTTTGGTGTCCTACATCCTACATTCTTTTGTCCAGTAGCGTACGAGGACAGGAGAGACCAACTGGGTAAATCTCTCCAGTGGACAGCGGAATTTGCAGCCAGGGAGGGTGAGAGGGTGAGGATTTCTCAAGGAATTATTCCGATAGTACATTTCTATGGTGTATTGCCTGTTTCAAAATAGAGAAACTTAGCCATGCAAAACCACACAGTCTTTCCATGTTGTAGAGATTGTACTTTGGGACAAACCTTCAGCCAGCTTATTTTTCTGTTTGTTATTGTGTTTGTGATTTACTAATATCATTAGTACTCTGAAAAGGTCGTTTTAAACAATAGGGGGTCAATGCCAGTTTGCATGTAGTGTGTCATCTTTGTCAAGAAGTTAAATAGATTAAAAGGAGGGAGTAAAACTTCTCATACCTGTAATGAAGCAATATATAGAGGGTTTTCTGGTTTACTCTGCTACCGTCTGCTAAACTGAGTCCAATTATTATAATTAAAATCAATCTATAATATTTTCCTGTACAGTGAACCTCATGAAACCGGTTTAATTAATCTGGGGTAAATTGCTTTTTTAGAAATTAGTAAATTGCAAATTAGTAAATTGCTTTTTAGAAAAAGTACATGTTTGAAGTATAGCTTGAAGGTACTTGCCCATTTCTTTCCTGGTAAAGTTCAAAAAAATGACAGGCACTGTAAGGAGGCAATTTCCCATTGAAGACATTGAGTGCTGTCTGCAAGGCAGCAATGGTGGCTGCATGCTGTGAACAGAAGAAACCTGTAATTAAAGGTCTGTTGAAAATGATTGCATGAACCTATTATTTTACAATATGTCCAGCACATTATCTCTCCACTCAACATTAACATTACTTGCGTGACCTCATTAATAGTTCCCCTCTGCAACATTAAGCGAATAGTGTCCTTTTATGGATGTATAAACTGAGGTGCTGCATGTATAAAATATACATATATGTAAATATTTAAGAAGCCTTAGTCACTTTTTATAAAAGTTAGGCCATAATCTAATGGCAATACAGAAACAGAAGCTTTTTACTGAGGGCAATACAAACATTTCCTTCCCCAATGACAGTGTTTGCACATTCTAAACCAAAATACAAAGTCACAATTGAGTAAATGCCTTCATAAGACCTCAAATAACTGTAACTTCTTTTTTTTATTATTATTATTTTTATTTTTTATTTTGCACCTGAAAAAATATCCAGGAAGCAGGAGATTTCTTTCTGAATTATCTTCATGATACAGGCTTAGTAAAACATGAGTCATGGTTTTTCCAGTTTTCTACTCAACCAAAACAATATTACAAAGAAAAAAGCCATGACATCGGGTGGAAAATGGAAAGCTGCAGGTTTCAAAGCAGTATCTGTTCAATAAAGAATGAAAATAATCCAAAGATATTTAAGGCTAACCAAATAAAAATGCTTGTAGCTATATTTCATGGTGGAAATAAAATTTCATGGCTTTCACTGCATTTAATAACTGCAGAAAGGAAGCACAAAAGAAATAGAAATCACTCACCCCAGAATACATAACCATTTTTTGCCGGTGTGAAGAGTTTCTGGCATTTGAGATATGCTTTAGAATAGTTTTTAAAAGAATACCTGAAAGAAAATGGGGAAGAAAATGACAATGAAAGAGATATTAACTTCTGTATTGATTGCTGCCACTTTAACAATCACTCTTGAAATGCACCAGATTTATTCAATTGACTTTATCAGTAATTTGTGCCAAGTGCCCTGATTAATTCTGACACTATCTTTTATATGAACAGTGGACCTATTTTACTTCTGTGTAAAATGTTTTGGGGATCCCTAATAGCCTCAGCATCTTCAAACAGTGCCTTCACAGCTACTTTGTGCCAGCAGACCGGTGCAAGAAGAGCACAGTAATGAATAGTACCCTGTTGTGCGTGCAATTCCATTGATTTCCTGATTTCCAGAGAAAAAAGGAAGAGCCTATCCTTCAGACTCAGGGCCTTCATAAACTGTGTAGCTGTCTGTATTTCACTAATGTTAACTGCTGAAAAGCTGTAAGACAAACTGCTTGAATTAAATCAATGGCTGTGTGTAAGGTTGACATCTCAACAAAAAAAAATCCTAAAAGGAGAACTGTACAGACAAGCAGAAATAGACAGAATAGTCTTCAGCTACTGGCGCATTTTTAATAACAATTGTTAGTAAAGCAAGGACGGATGTTTGAACTTTTTGCTAAGTTTTTTAAGTTGGAGCTTCAAAAATGTGACAAATTGATTCATGCTTATTTGTTTATTTGTCTTTGTAACTCATAGATCCTGTCTGAAAGCTTGTCCATATAAAATGAAAAGAGGCTCAAGGGGTGGCAGTGGATGAATGGAGGAGAATGAGTGACTAAAAAGGTATAAAATATTTTTAAATTTCAGATACTATTTTCTGAGCAAAATAAAGTTTAGAAGCAGTTTAATAATCTCATTTTAGGACACTAAGTAGTGGAGTATGAAGACTGTAAGGCTACAAAGTCACCATTCTAGACATTATTGCAAATAGTATTTTTTTAAGTAAGTTACACATAGTAGCTTACATTAAATTCACACGACTCAGTTCAATAGGAATCTGTATATTACTTTGAATTTCTTATACAATGTAATCTAAATGATATCTCCATTACAATGTTAGATTAGGATATTCATGATTCATATCCTCACCATCTCCCTTCCTAATAATCAAAATCTTTCAGTGCTGACCACCAATATCCACATCATGGCATCTTTCATACTTCTACTATGGAATCTGTAGCAATGTTTGTTGTATCCCTTTCTTCTTTCCCATCTTACTTTTGTTTTTAAATGGGGTAAGAATTTGGCTTACCTCCCTGCAAACGTGATTTTTGTATTTGTTTGTGGAACCCAAATTCCGCCTGCAATAGCAATTCTGAGAGCTTTATCAGCTTGGTCCTGACACCACGAGTAGCCCAAACAGGTAAAGTGTAATTGTTATTATCCTACAGTGAAGAAAGAAAACATAGTGATTTTCTTACTGATTCCTACTGCTAACTTTTGTTTGTTCTGGCACAAAATGCTTGTCAGAACAAATTTGGAATGTTTCACTCAAGTAACATTTTCTCTTTGTAATAAAATGATGACTGTATTTTGCATTTAGACAGCTGTAACATTCCTATTTATAGCATCATACCACTTAATTGAAACTTGAAGGGCAGTGCTCAACCAGAAGAGGAAATATAATACTAAAAATTATGCAAAAAGCATCTGGCATTATTTATGTCATCAGATGAAAAAAAATCACTGCATGACTTTTTCAGTCATCTACTGGGATACATCCAAAAATCTTTACTGGAACAAATTCTGTATAAACATCAAGATTTTAAGTGGGATACAGAGATCAAGTAGAAATATGTAGAGCTGTAATATGGATGTACCCGAGTATGAGCTGGGTGTATAGGGATGAGATACACAGATGAAATTCATACCTGCTTATACCTGGTCTATTGGATACTGACACAGTCCTCAAGCTAAACTGGAACAAATTAGTCTTTTCTTGGGGATGCAGTCCAAGGTACATTAATGATCACAACTGTGAGAAAGGAAGATATGCTCAACACTTCTGATTTGCACTGCCCTGAATTCCTTTCTAATCAATGTTTGTAACTTTTCTTTGGAGCAATGTAACCTTTGGACTGAGCTCACTAAAAGGAGTGTTCTTGTAACAAGTGAGCTGGAAGGAAAATGTCAACTACTTAAAGGATTTGTTTAAACAAGAGAAACAATAGAACTGTTAGGTTAAACCGGCTCAGATCGCAATGTTATCCATTTCTCTTTTAACAAATGTGATTTGTGTCTTGAGGAAAGAATGGGCTAATAGCATGCTATTTAAGACAGTGCTGTAGGCAAGCGAGCACATCAGTCTCCAAGTTACCTGAAAGTCAAGTGACGCTTAGCCAAAAGTAACAAACACAGAGAGATGCATGCTACCGTAGTTTAATGAACTGAATTAAAAAAGCTACATAAGGATGGTGGTCTCTCTGTATACTTGAAAGGGTGATGGTGATTTTTACGAAAAATGTCTTAACTGATAACCCCAGAGTCTTCAGTGAGTAGAATGAAAGACAAAAGCTCATTAAATCTAACACTAGAAGAAAAAACCCAACTAATTTTTTTGTCTTCCAGAGTTTAGCTAGATCCCTGATGGGAGCTGTTGATGTTGCGCATTTGTCCGGTGACACAGCTTTCTAAGCATAATATAAAAATCGAAATAAAAAGTTGTGGTCCTGAACTATCCTGCATTGGAAAATGTGAAAGGGTGGCCTCACTGAAATTACAGTGAGATATCAAACATTTTAACACTTCTTTTAGCTCAAGGGGCCTGTTTAACATTCCATTCAAGATTGCTTTGACCAAGGTTGGACCAAAAACTGCAGGACAGAAGGTAAACTCATTAGTGTCACACACAAATATTACATGTAACTTAAGAAATCTGACTTTAAAACGCCTCCGTTTTCTTGGAAATATCCAATGAATGGATATGAATATCCATTGGTCAATGAATGACCAATTTATCATTAATATTTGAGTTTATAAATAGTTACACATGAAAGTATTTGTAGCAAAAGCTGCCTTCAACAACTTTTTAACACAAGACTCTGCAATTTGCACTTGCATCAGCTGAGATAAGTCTGGACTTTGAAGTTATATAAAGAGGGGTTTATTGCTAAACTAAGGGCAGTCAGGCTTTTTTTAAATCACAAAATTACCAGACTGTGGGACCCAGATGCCCATGACAGTTTGGCACCACAATATCCCTTTTGTTATAAAATCCATGCTTTTGTTGTGATACCCCTGGTTCCTTTGCTTAGAACAAGCTCCCAAACTTGAACAAATATTTGTTTGTGTCATTCCAATGGCTGCTTAATTCCTGAAAATACTCTGACCACTACTGTTCCTGTGCTAATAACAACTTCTCTTGCTTACACAATTTGCATAAACTCTTTGTGGAAGGTTGCTCATATTTCTTTGCCAGCAACATATTTTATTCATGTGTATCTTCATGATGGTGTTTGGAGGAGTAACGACAGTTTTATCCAAAGGTATGCTTTTGTCTAATTCTCCATATGCAGTCACTGACAGGATCTTGAATTTGATGGGCCATTGGTTTGTGTTCATTATAGTGGTGAACGACCCACAGCAGCCTCACACAGTCACAGTATGTTCACAGGATTTTCAGTTGTAAGTTTGATGTTAGGTGAAGGTTTCGGAGGAAGAATAGTCTATGGTTCAAAAAATTTTGAAGGACAGACCTGCTGTCTTTTGAGGTCTTACAAACAATAAAATTAGGAGCTAAAACTAGTTTTAAGAAAGTGTTGGAATTTCTGTTGGGCTTGATGATCCTAAAGGTGTTTTCCAACCAAAATGATTCTGTGATTCTATTTACCTCATATTGTAAAGTGTCCAAGAGCTTCCAAATTCTTTCAGTGTTCAACTTCTTCAGTGAGTATCCTGTATGAGTGGCTAAAAACTTCAGAAATGGCTGGAATACAAAAATAGCAAACTTAAGGTACACAGGGCCTTTTTACGTAATTTCTGCACGCTGCCATACTAGTGCATAGGAATTGTTAGAAAGAAGAGAGTCTTTGCAATTAAGCAATGAACCATTGCTTAGATGTAAGAGAATTTGGCCTATTCATCTAGACAAAGTTGGGGATATGAGTTCAGACATGAAGTATGGTGGTTGTTTATGCGTGGTGAAAATGTTCAGAAGGAGGTAAAGGGGACATGAATACATGAAGAAGTCTGGCAGAAATCCAATAAGTGCTTAAAAGAAGCGTGATAAACAGAATTATGCTGATGTTGGTACTCAGGAGAAGGAAGGTATGATACAAATTTGATAAAACTGGGAATTGTTATATACTTGCATATAATACCCAGACACAGAGCCACAGGTAGATGGCTGAGGTCAGTGGCTAAAGATAATGAAAACCAGGTGAGTTTCATCGTGTCATTTTGAATACACCTGTGCAGAAGGTTGCAGCAGAATAGACGTGTGATTACATACTCATGCAATGATTTTGGTGGTGGAGAAAGACAGGGGAGGGTACTACATAGAGAGGAGAACAAAACATAAATGGGCACCTGGATGAAGACTTTGGGTGTGAAACATGAGCAAGTACTTGAGGAAAGCACTGAGGCTGTTATAGAAATTCTGGAGAATTGAGCTGTGAGTGTTTTGTGGAGGAGGAAGAATCTGAACTAGTAGAGAGTTATACAGAGATGTCAGAGGACTTGCTTTACATAGGAGTAAACAGAGAGAAGTATTGGAGTAATTTAAGGGGCACTGGCACTGATCTTATCTGAGTTTTGTTTTGTCTGGTCTCCTAGAAGCTAGGTTTTTGTAAAGAAGTCAATAATTTATCTTTTCTATGACCTGCAATTTTGAGTTGATAAGAACAGCCCAGGCCAGCTGGATCTGTAATGTTGTAATTGGTTTTTTGTATGTCATCTACACCCACTGTGAAGATTAGAAATCTGGAAGAAGCACTGCTATTTTTTAAACCTACCTGTTATATAATGTTGAAGAAGTGGTACATTTTAATTAGATTTCCAGAACTGAAAATATACTTTACCTTGTAGTGCTTGAGCTGCCTTTGGAAATCCCTTGTTGTGAAGGTTTCTCTCAGAAGCTCTTTGTATTTTGGGCAGTGTGAGAAAGGTAAGTATAGCAACTGAAAAGAAAATTGCAAAACACTAGTTAGGCAAGGTGCATCTTGTTCTGCAATTCAATATACCCTTGCAGGGTTGTTGTTCTGATTGGTGGCACTAGTTAGGACAAGCTGAAAAATAGTTTGGGAATGTAGTTTTCAAGGAAATTCATCTTTAGGACTCTAAGAGTCATACTGATGACTACTTACAAAATAATCTTTAAATGTTCAGGGGACTAATAGCTGCAGTAGTTCAAAGTTAAAGGATTCATTTACACGAAATGAAATTTGTCTCTTGACAGAAAACTAACACAAGACCTCATGAACTCCTTTGTTCTTGGCTTCTTCAGGGATGATTTCACTCCCTGTCAAGCAACAGCTGAGCTGCAACAGGAGTCTTTGTCCATACGTAGCTGTATTGAGTGGACTAACCACAGCTTCATTTAGTTCAGCCTAAATTGTAGAAACTTGTGAAGTTTCTTTAACTCAGTTTTGTCTTTCATTCATCTAAGGCTTATGAAGGTTAAAGATTACATGTGACTGGAATAACTAAAAAACTTAATTTCATTTATTTAAGCTAAACTGAGTTTATTCTTGTTCGAAGGGGTTTTTTGTGTTAAATTTTAAACAAAAGTTAAAATTCAACATTGAGATATTCTTAGTGCTTTTCTCTAATGTGCTTTTTTCCAGTGTGCTTTTTTTCCTTTTTCTAGCAATAAAGATCCATCTATACAGTCCCAACATTAAAATAACTTTTAAAAGAACTTGAGACTTTTGAAGGGGTAATGAGCTTAGAAATCTTCGCAGCAGTTCCTTGATCTTTTTAGAAATACAATCTATCTATGCTAGAAGATAGGAAAGTGTTTCTGAATTACATCCGTAGGTTCATAAAGAGGCATGACTTCACTAATAAATTGATGGGGTTTTGTTTTGGATGGTAGCATTCATGTTGTCTCAAGCTGAGCCTGTATATGTAGTAAAGATGAATAAAGTTAAATAGCTGGAAAAAGTATGAAAAATGTGCCTGTGTTCGTCACTTTTTGATTTTTTTGAATAAACTTACTTTCTCCCCTAGATGTGAGTGAGGTGCACCACCTGCTTGTGAGTTGTGTTGATAATGGCCAGCTACTCCTGAACGTCTGCTGGGATGCCACCATCTGTGACAGTGTCAGAAGCAGCTCCTGACTCTGTGCCAGGCTATGTTTGTGAACAGGAAGACACGTTTTTCCATATCTACTCTCTTCACGCTCTCATCACCCTGAGGTGAGAACCATTGCTCTTAGGCCTATTTAACCTATCATCCCTTATCATCACAAGCTGTGTTAACCAGACTTGTAAGCCCACACAATTTATTTTGGTTCACATATGCAAACCTTCTCTTTCAAAGTGGGACTCATACTGCTCACATCTAATCTTTCCTAACTTTTTAGCATAGGTTTTCCGTACACAGGAAACTCCAGCTCCACTCAGCTGCCCAGCTTTGTCCTCTAGGACTTGTATGTGCAGGCTACAGAGCTGCTGTCCACATGATTCCTTACAGCTCCAAGGTGAGGGGTTGAGGAAGGGAGCTGAATAAATGAATTGCCCTATGAACTCCTGCGCTTAAAGTTCTGAGTCCTCCTTCCTTTTCCCTTTTACTTTTTTCAACCATCCTCAAAGTGCATGCACTTACCTGCAAGGTGCATGGAAAACAATCCTGTGACTCAGTTCTCACTGTAATGTAAGTCCCAGAATGATTCTTTTGTCTTTTCTATTGGCTGCAGACTAAGAAATGTTGAAGCACTAGTGATATTAGGTATGTTTCCTCTTCTCACAAAAAGTCATGTTTGTGATAAGTTTAGGATTAATCTACTTCTATAGTGATTTACTCACGTTACAGATTAAATATTTTTCTCCATACCTAGGACTTCTGATTTTTTTTTCCCATTTTGTTAAGATCAGGTCTCTGATATATAAGTCCATTCCTATGGAAACTCTTGTCAATATTTCTATTCAGCTTTTTAGGCCTTTCTGCACAATGCTTGTAAGATAATATACTCTTCATTGGCTTTGCCATGCACTTTTTGCTGTGCCTTCATCTCATATTCTATGTACTTTACTAATCATTAAGGGAAAGCAGATACCTCTAGTTTATACTCACATTATCATGTGACAGTGGCACCGTGTGAACTGGAATCGGTTGCCAAAGGATTCTGGGGTTCCAAATCTGGTCCTGTGTCAGTGGATACAGTCCAGCAAGACTTGCCTGAGCGCTCATAAGCGTGTGATCACAGTCAGTGCTTTGAACATAAATCTGAAACAATTGAAAAAAAAAAAGGTTGGAAGGTCATTTCTACCATTAGGTTTGTTTTTCTTTCCTCTTGTAGGAAAAAAGGGGGATGGTGCTGTGCTGAGGAAGTTGTCATTAAAACAGTGGCATGAAGAATGAGGATGAACAAAGACTGAAGCTGGAATAAAAGTTTGTTGAACAAGTGAGCTGCAACATGATAGCATTTCACTTCAGAATGCTAGTGGAAAACATAAGACTGACTCTGACCATTTAGTATTTGGGACATCATATGTGCATTGAGAAGCTGGAACCTAAATGAAAACTAAATTGTATCTGCAACTCCATCTCACAGTGGCATTGGAGGTATTTGACATAGATACTGCCCCATACAGCAGTGAAGGATCTGAACCTGATGTACAGCCTGGTTTTCAGTTGACCATCAGTCTGAAAAAAAGTTGAACCACAGTTTCAGGGATACCATGAAATTACATTGAATTCAATCGGTATTAGTTTTCTCCAGCCACACCAGATTTAGATACTCGTGCATCCAGGAAGTCCCATTAACATCCATGACAAACACCCCCCCGCCCAGATCCAGCACTTGCCTCACTCTGCTTGTATACAACACTCAGGAAATGAGAGTATCTCCTTCGCATGTACTGGCCAAGCTCATACTGTTGTTGTATGCCAAGCTGTAAAAGTAACAGAACAGTCAGAGGCTAAAGAAATGTGCTGTGCATTCATTCCTACAACAACAAAACCATAAATATTTCGTATTATTTTCATAAAGATGTTTTTCCTTTCACAAGTGAAGGATGAAAGAAGACATGGGAAAAAAGCAGTAAAGTTGCTGTGTGTCTGATAGTGGATAATGTTAGACATGATTTCCTGGTGGATATGATTTTGTATTTTGCTCTACAGAAGGCTGTGTGTATGTTTATCTGAGCTAGTAAGACTGGCTGAGGAACGGGATGACTTAAAGCAGGCATAGTGATGTCCCAACACCATTTGTCTAGTTTCAGCTCGATTGCTGTCTCAGAGATGATTAACTGGGAGTGCAGACAGAGCAGCCACCTGCCCATGAAGACTCATACAGGATACGAATCCCATAGAGTATCGCCAGTGTCTCCATATGCAGACTACAGTTTTAGCTTGGGCAAGACCTAGTTTTTCAGAATAGAAGACTTGAAGTAAAAGTCATCCAAGCCTTCAGGTATTTTGCTGCAATGGTTGATTATTATCAACAGTCTGAAACATTTGATTCTTGGTTCTTGCCTGACTATGTTGCCAGCTTTTAGTCACTGGATCTTGTTATCCTTTTAAATAACATTTACCATCACAGATCTTGTTCACAGTTAAACAATAATCCATAAAATGAAATCAAGTCTGGTTATCTCTGTGTTAAATTAAACTGATGACAATTCTCTACTCTCAAAGCAAAATGGGTTTTCCAGTCTCAACATTTTAGTAGCTCTTTGCTGCAAATTTTCCAACTTACCTACATAATTTTGTGAACACATGACAGATGAATCACAGAATCACAGAATGAATTAGGTTGGAAAAGACCTCTGAGATCATCGAGTCCAACCTATGACCTAACACCACTATGTTGCTAAGTGCCACGTCCAGTCTTTCCTTAAACACCTCCAGGGATGGTGAATTGACCACAGTCAGGTGCAGTGTCCCTCTAATAGTTTCAATATTGTCACCTTTTTACTTGTACCTTGTGTTACCTGGCCTAAATTTAAATGTATTCCACTTTGCTCATGTAAACATTACTGTTCACTGGGATCCCAACTACAGTGATTACTCATCGCTTCCTAAAGTAATTTTAGAGGATCAGAGGATAGTTCAGGCTGAAAGGGACCTCAGTAAGCCTCTAATCCAACCTCCTGCTCAAAGCAGTCAGCTATGAGGTCAGACCAAGTTACTCAGGGCCCACTGTGTGTGTATGTGATCACCTCTTTTTGTTGCTGGAATTGTGTTTGCAGTTTCCTCAGGCATATATGTGGCTTAGGCTTCTGCCCCAGCTTGCCTAATGGGTATGTTGTGAAATCCTGACACCTGGGTCTTGAAGTCTTCCATGCCCTGGAGTAAGATGGCATGGAGAGCTGAGCTTAAGTCGTGTTTATATGGAATAATTGAGTCACAGCTGAGTTAAGGTGTAGTAAGCCGGTCTGTTACTCCTGTTTCTTCAAGGGAGATGACATGGGAAGAAACAGCCCTGATTTTGCATTGGAGATCAGCCTGGCCCCCTAAGAATGGTGGGGAAGAAGAATGCCTCAGGCAGTTTGTTCTATTCTGATTTTGGTGGAGACCTGGCAAATGACTAGTTCGCCCAGGAAAGAGACTGACTGGACATAAGGTGTGTGTGTGCCTAACAGAGAGACACACCTCACAGTCTGCCTCCACATGCACAGTAGCCATTTATCTGGGACAAACAGACTTCTGGCACACCTAAACTACTTCAGTGAAGCTGCCTGGTTCCCAGAATGCTGGGAAAATAACGAGTGGATTTTTCCATCCAAACAACATGTCTTGGGAAAAAGGGAATGCAGCACAGGCACACAGACACAGTAGGTACTGATGGTGGGAGTGGAGCAGAAGTAGGGTTAAAAACACCTCATGCTCACGTATTGCCTTACAGTCTGATAGCACAGGAGTCCACCCTTGGCTCCATTCATAAGAGGTGGCAGCTAATGGAAGTCACAGTCAATGCAGACACAGTTTCTGCAGTTGCCTCAGCTGCTGTGACAGCTGATAATTATGTGTAAGCTCAGCTCTACTGTATTCAACCAATACCTGCATTAAAATAGAATCATAGAATATCCTGAGTTGGAAGGGATCCATCAGGATCATCGAGCCCAGCTCCTAGCCCTGCAAAGGACAGCCCAAGAATCCCATCATGTGCCTGAGAGTGTTGTCCAAACTTGTCTTGAACTTTGTCAGGCTTGGTGCTGTGACCATTTCCCTGGGGACCCTGTTCCAGTGCCCAACCACCCTTTGGGTGAAAAACCTTTTCCTGATAATAACTTAAACCTCCCCTGACTCAGCTTCATGCTGTTTCCTCAAGTCCTGTCACTGGTCATCAGAGTGACCTTTAAATCTACTTTCTTGGACATAACGTGAGAGGAGTTTCTGCTAGTGCTGACCTTAGTAGTTCATGAACTAGGAAACACTCCTACTCAGCAGAGGATGAGTCAGGGGGTGTCTGTGAGTACTTCTACCATGTTTATGCTACTCTTGGATAAAGCTCTATGTGTGGTCTCAGGTAAACTGAGATGGTCACCTATGCCTGACTCCTCCCAGAAGATCCTAGTCTGCAATCAAACAACTCAGCATATGCTGCTATTGGACTACAGCAGGCTGTCATTTAGCGAGTGCTGTTGCTGTAGTTTCCTGGTAAGTTGTCTTTCTGGAGATCTGTAAATGGCGATTTAAAAAGGTCTTTCTCCAAGTGAAAGCAAAGTTTCAAACCCCAAATATCAACAAACCGTCTTCCAGTATTTCAGTATGTTGCCACAGGTAAGCAAACTCACCTTGGTAAGCTGTCCATGTCCTTGCTGTCTTAATATTTCTTTGTGCATATCAGCTGGAAATAACTCCTCTGGGGTGTGTTCACCATGGCAAAATACCTGGTAAAATAGATGAAATTCCCTTTGTGTTACTGGTATTTTTGTGGTAAATATTAGTGTAGTCATAAGAAATATGCACTGACAGTGAGTACTGTATCTGACAGATGCTAAACATATTAATAGTGCTTTTTTTAATTCTAGATAGCTACATTTCCTGTTTGATTTATTTAGGCCAGTGTAACTGGGTTTTTTTCCTGGCATTTCAGAAGTAATTAGCTCAAATAAATTTTTGCAAGATACAAAAACTACAATATATCTTAAGATATTAAAGAGGTTTTATGTGTTCTAGGAGGTATACACCGCAATATTAAATAAACAGAAAACAAACAGAAGCATGTAAGTAATTTTGCAGAAATACTTGAACATTAATATTTTGCTATGACTAAGCTGAAATTCAGAAGGAGAAACCCCAAACTATTGCTCAAAATAACAGTTCTATGGCTGACTGTTGTGAAGTGCTCTTTCTTGGCAGAAATTAGCCTTAAAAAGCCATATGTTGACTTTTTCATCACAAGGGGTGATTAAAGTGTTATCTGATATCTAAATACAGACTAAACTGTTACTCTGAAAACATTGACCTGATCTGGACTTTAACTTCAGATAAAAGATATATTTATAAAGATAAATCAGAGTTTTTCATTCATACAATGACTTCTTTTCATGTCCAACATAATTTCTATGGATACGTGCCATATAATTTTAAAATTTTAACACCAGATTTTTTTTTTTTATTTCTTAATTCAAGCAGGGAAGAATAAAATCAAAAACTGCAGCACAATAATTATGTAAGTGATTTACAAGTATGTGTAATGTTCAGAACAAGATCCAGGCTTTCTGCAAACAAATGGTATGTCATAATCATTGCAAATAGCATTAGTTTCACAGTACTGGTTCTGTGCTGCTTGTTCAATGTCATTGTACACTTGTTTGAGTTTCACATATTGAAATTTGTTTTGCATGGTAATCTGTTGAAACCACTGGAAAAGTGGAAACTCTTCCATAGTAAAGAGGGTTTTGCATAGTTGGTAATTAGTTATGTAATCCTCTTTTACATTTTTAAAACAGAATCCTGCATTATTCTCTCTTAGTGCTATAAAGTAAGCATTCTATATCCATCCAGACAGCAAAGTGCATCTAGGAGTGCACAAAGGAGATAACAATTTAAAATCTTATTTAAAATTGGGACTTTTTTTTTTTTTTTTTTTTGGACAACGCAATAACGAATTTTGAATATGCAGGAAACACACATTCAAAAAGTACTCCCTCCTGCGAGTAGAAGAGCAGTAAGTGACAGGTTTTGAAGAAATTCCATTTGCCCATGAACGATCTACTTACCATGGACACAAACTTCAGTTTTCTTTTGGCTGTTGTTTGGTGAAGAAAGATGCAGAAAAGACAGAACATGAAACACAGACTCCATATTCCGCAGACCAGCCGCCTTGCTCTCATCCTGAGGGTAGCTTTCAGCTATTTTACACACCAAGTTGGATGTGGTGATATGGTAGATATGTGCCTAAGAGGGGTGGAGTCGGCTGTGCTTAGTGAAGTCTGAAAGTGGGCTCTGAACTTGCCTCCTCCTGCCTTTTTTTCCCTTCTAGGGTCAGTGTTTTTCAGGGACACTGTAAAATTTAAAGTAGATTTTTCATTTGTACTCAATTCCTGTGTCCAGCGTATAACATGGAGTGGAATTTCTGAGCCCTCTAATTCCTGCCCCTGTCACTTGCAAGGCAGGTGAAGGTAAAGAACTAGAAGTTGCCTTCTATTATTTAAGCTGGATTTACTATGGGTCAGTCAGCCTTCCCAAAAGTGAAACTGCTGTAGATGTCTTACTGTATGCAAAAGAGCTAGTGAACCATCTGCATTCCTAATGCTCACACAATTTTCTCTGAACACTTCGTACTAGAAGGCTAGAAGGAGTGCTGACAAATGTTCTTTTATAATGAATCTCTGGATTCTTCCCTGGGTTTGACTGTGGTTTGCAGGAGGAATAAACAGCAGAAGGTTTTTGTTGCACAGGACTAGGAATAAAACAAAGTTCATTGAAAAAAACCCAACAAAACAAACAAACAAAAAACCACACAAACCCCCAAACTTTTAATCTCTTCAGCAGATGATTCTGTCTCTAGTGGTAAAGCTTGTGCCACTGTTTTCTAGAACTATCCCCCAGACTTTTATACAGTTAAGGTTTTTATTTTCAAATTTCTCTTGCTGCAAACACTCTCAATATTACAGCATGCATAAATCAAGAGTTGTTTCTGTCATTAGATAAATAAAATAGAACTTTATAAATAAAAATAAAATCATAAATAACAAAAAATATCTAGCTCAGATACCTTTGCAAGAGACAGGATGGATCTTGCAAGTTTTTGGTCTACATTCAGTGTTAATGGAAGTCCTTTTAATATGTTAAAATTGAGGGTGATTTCTTAGCCATCAAAAGCTCTCTGTATGAATTTAAAAGAAATTAGTGGAAAAAAACCTGTCTTGTTTCTACTCAAAAAGATTATATATAATCTCGAGCTAGTTTAAGGCACATATAACAAACTTTCCTTTGTAATTATTAGGATCTGTTCTCCTTCTGGAGGTAACAATTTTGTAACTTTCGCAGCTGTCAGAGCTAGATGCCTCTATGAAACATTCAGAGGTCAGACTTTCATTTCTGCTTTTTGCCTGACAGGTTTAACACTGTCATGCAGAGATAGATAAGTGTGGGGAGTTGCCCACATTTACTGAGAAAGAAAATTCTTTTCTTTCGTTTTTTTTTTCCTTTCTTTTTTTTTTTTCTTTGCAGGGTGGGAGTTATGGGTCAACTGATTAAAGCTATTTACACCCTTTACATTTTCTTGCCTCCACTGGTTGTCAGACCTCAAAAAACTCTCTCTGAAGTGACTGTTTTTTGCTGTTTCTAGAGGACATGACATCAGACACTGCTCCTAAAATACATTGCTCTGCCAGACAAAGTTTTTAATTAGACCAACTGAGAAAAAATAGTCAAGTTCTCAGAATTCCATTCAGGTTTTTCAAATATTGTAGGTATGTCTAGCAGGGACAGCAGATCTACAACAGGAGTATTCTTTTCAAGCATCCATTGCCTCACACTTTAATTGAGATTTCTGTGACAAGGGAGGTGAAATTACTCTTTCTTTGAGGATTACAAAATATTAATGTAAATATTGGTGTACAAATGTTTGTAAAATATGTAAAAATATTAGTCAAAAAACTGATACTTGCTTTCTTAAATCTGATTATGGTGCCTCTAATTCTGTGGGAAGATAACACACATAAAGGGCTGGAGTTATTTTAAAGTACACCATATTGGTTGATTCTGTTCTGTTGAAGGTCACAGAGGGAAGTACGAAACAGTGTTCTCTGCCATGTGCTAGTGTTCCTGAGAGTGAAACTCCAGAGAGCAGGATATGGAGCTTTCTTGGCAGGTCTTACCTGAGAAAGAAATTCCTTGTTGCAGGTTGTGAGAGGTGTGAGAACTACAGCCATTTCAAAGTTAAGGTAACTGCTTCTTTAATATCCTTGCAGTCTGTATTAAAACAGCAGCTGAAGGTAGAAGAAGAGAAGATAATGATAAAGGTAATAAATGAATCTCTCTCACTGACTTGGGAGGACAAAGGAAAGCATATGAGGTGTAGATCACATGCCTTTATCTTAGCAATAAACTTCATGAAATATTTATGAGATCATGATAAACATAATATTTTTTAGTGAGCAAAGGTACAGCTTTGTGTTGTGTCTTGTGCTGTGATATCTGAAGGCAGTTAAGAGATGCTGCTGGATCTCTGACATTGTTGAGAGAGAATGTAAATGTTCATTAACAGTGCTTCAGTGCTTTAAAATAGGTTCATGGTTTAAGTGCTATTCTTGTATTTGAAAGCTTATTAATACAAAGGATGAAATTTGGCCCTCTACCCCAAAATTATATCATGAAGAATCCTTTCCAGGCTGTGATGCTTACCCACTCCCCCAGCTTTTAAGTGTAGTGTTAAATCTGCTTGGCATGTAAGCATAATGTTAGGATTGGACCTGCAGCTTGAGGTGCTACTTCTTCAACCTTCTAGCTCTGCCTCCACTCCTTCTCCCTCCCTGAAATGATCCCTTAGTGGGATACTTATTCCAGCCTCTGGTGTTGAAGATGTGATTCTGTGGCTTCTGCAGTTTTGATGTCCGTGTCCACTTCCATGACTTTTCCTCATCTTCTTTCCTCAGCCCCAGTAAAATCAGGGCTGTATCTGTCAATAGAGTTCCGTGTTCGCTCTGGTTTACAGTGTACTTCTTTGTGTCCTGCTTTAGTTAAATGACAAAGAAAAGTGAGGGTATCATTCATTCAGCTGCAATAAACTAACAGCCTACTGTATATTAAAAAAATCCTACTCCAATCCAATTGCTTAGTATCTAAATAGATAGGTATCAGCTGTCTTTATTTGGCTAATGCTTTACATAAACTTCTTTGGTCCTTTATGCTAGGAAAACAAAGGCATGTCATGTCATGTCACCATGCCTGTGTCTCAGGGACACATTATCCCCACCTCTAAAAGAATTCTGCCCTGATCAGATACACATTTTCTGTTAACAATTTCAGTGCTGGCGTGCAGCAATACTCTTTCAGCTCATTTTAAGACCAAATTAAAGGCATGTTCAGCTGCCCTAAGGAGCTGCGTCAAGACTTGTCAGGAGTATGAACAAAATGGAGCATCTTTGCCCTGCAAATAGAGTAATATTTCCTGGTAGTTAGGGGCCTTATGAGCTGTGCATGGTGATCTTGATGCTGCTGGCAGAGGACATCACTTACTGCTGCATTATTCTCTCTTTCTTCCTTAAATGACAGCAGGAAACAAGAGACAGCAGTGGGTGTTGGGCCTTGTAAGGATTTGGGCTGTGGTCATTCTTAGGCCATTTGGAGTTCTAGGCAGTTGCTTTCTGTTTGGGTTCAGAGCTGCGCTCTTGATGTCAGAGATAAAGTACTTCTTTTGCCCAGTGGCCAGCTTCTTCTCCATTATACTGGTGCAAATGTAGAGTAACTGTTTAGAATTTTATGAACTTATTCCAAATATATTTTCCTTTGAGGTTTACACACTCTTCCACAGATTATGTTCTCAGCACATTCTGGTCTTCTTCATTATGTGCATCTGGTGCTCCAGATCCTCTATTGGTATGAGCTAGACTAACTCTTTAATAGAGTTGCTTTGTCTTACAGGGACTTCTTCAACGCATGGGAAAATGCTAAATTCCATTTCCTGTATTGGTTCTGATGAAAAAAGAAAAAGCGTTGTAAAACTGGATCCCAGCGTTAATGCAAAAAGAGGTCAAGTTCTATATCTAACCCTCATCTCAAGTTCTGCTGGACTATAAAACTCCTCTCAAATTTGAGCACTTTCTCTTCAATTCCATGTGATTCATCATCTTTGTGGTCATAAAATAAACAATTCAAGAAGCAAGACCGACATGGAGAAGTTGCAGATTAAGATGCAGTTTGATAGTTGTGTTTTAACACATGATTATTATAAAATCAGATCAAGGGGATTTAGCTGGCATTATTCCACAGAGCAGTGGTGCTTAGTTTGGTTTTAGGCCATCAGTGGGTCACAAACCTGAATTTTGTGCAGGTTAAAAGTCTCCACCATTCTTTTTTTTTTCTTTAGACCAGTGGTGCTGTCTGGTCATTTATACTTACTAATGAGTTGTATCTTGTTTTTGCAATGGAAGATGAAATATTCTCATACTGAAGGAAAGAACATTTTCTTCCAGCCAGCCATCACCACAGCTGTCTAGCTTGGGCATAAAGCAGAAATGTTTCCTAGAGGTGCTGACATCAGTTCAAACAACCTCCCTGTGTGTAATCAAGCATCAAGCTATTGTCCTTGTGCAGCTTAGAATACCTGAGGGCTTTGAGTTGCTGCTTTCTTTAAATTTTAGTAATTATATTTAACTTTGAGGTAGGCTACAATAACTATGATTAAAGCAATTGTTCTGCTCAGCTGGAATGATTTCTGATCATGCCTAGCACAATGCTGCAAGGTTTGAAATGCAAATATGTGTGAGGGAAGAAATGTTTTTCCAATAACTTTTTTATTTCTATTGGAATAAAAAAATAAAAAGTCCTCTATAAAAATCCAACCAAGGTAAAGTATAAGCCAGTGATTTAAATATTACTGGTTATAAATATTTCTTACTGGTAATCAGTGTCATCTATCCATTTGGATGGTTACTTTTTGGTATATAATCTTAAATTAGCAGTGAAGAATTAGTAAATTAGCTATTTGTTTTGGAGCTATTTCCTCCCCTTCCTCCTTTCCATTCTGTTCCTGTGCTTTTATCATCCTTTAGACTCTTTGGTTTTTGGAGTTTTTGCTTCTATTTGCTCTTCTTAATTTTAATCAGGGAAGCATTTTGTGCTAGGACATAGGCATACTTTGATGGCACCTTTCAAATCTTTTCCATTCAGATGTCTTCTTGAGAGGCTGGTGATCGATTTAAATATTGCCACAAACATTTTCTGAATGAAACTATCACAACTGTTATAATGGACAACTGTGCTATTATGTCATTACACTGTGTTTATTAATACTTACTAGGCCTGGTGGTGGTGTTACTTCAAAGCTGTACTTGGCATTTCCAATGTGACTTTTATCAGGGCAATTTGCATTGACTGTCAATATGGTTGTTAGAAGCAAACTGTGTACTTTTCCCTTAGTTCATATATCCAGTTTCTCTCCCATTAAATCAAACTAAAATAAATATTCCTTATCAGGGTGATAGAAATTTCCTAATTTTCACTTAATTTAGAAGTGACATTGAGCCAGTTCTCTGAGCTATTTTGATCTGCCTTTACAAAGTACCTCAAAGAGACGTCCCACTGTCTTACCTACTATAATCCTGTGTTGTCCATGTTTGTCTAGACAGACATAAAAGGTGTAAAAGTGCTTTTTGCAGAAATGTGGGACAAACTATCCAGAGGGCAATAGCTAAAATGATGAACAGACAAAATGATACTGGCAATCACCCTGTTGTTTTGTTTTGGGATCTGTTACTAACTGAGTTGGTGGGAGGGAGAATAGGTTGTGTGTGGGAGTGGTAATAGCTTCAAGGACCCATTTCTGTAGGAAAAGAAGTGCCAATAAAAGGAAGATACACTTAAAATGATGCAGGGAATTGGCCAAGGCCTTTCTGAGCTGCTGCCAATACTGAGACAGATTAATGTTACCTTCACATACTGATCAGTCTTGAAAACAACCAAGCAACCCATTAATTAGAAGCTTAGTTGATAATTATAGTGTGGGCTTAGTTTTACAAAGTATAGCTTTATAGGTTTGCTTTATAACATGTTGAGCTTTCCTAGAAATTGGGAAAAGCACTTCACTAAGTACAGTATGCTTTGATTTTTTTTAACCCAGCCAAAACACCTTGGATAACTGCAATACAATCCAGGCTGTTCTACCTGACTAAATGACTTGGACTTTGGTAGAAGCTACGTGATTAGGCAAGAGCAAAGAAATGGATAAGCAAGATCAGTGCTTCAGGTAATGGAAAAAAATGCTACCCAGAGGAATCCTGAGTTTGAAAAATGCATCATTATGTTCATGTTCTGATTTAAATCAGTAGATGCAAGGTGGTAGCCCACAAAATTGTATTTCACCAAGCAGGATAGAACTGGTCAACTTCCTTGTGTGATTCTTCATAGGTTTCCCCCACACACTGAATAATTCATAATGTATTTTCATTTAAACTGTGAATCTCTTCTATTTGGATCAGAGTATTGTCCAAACTTATTTTAAAGCAAACAATTTCATGCAATAGCATGAAATGAGAGTTTATTTTAGTGCAAACCAAACAAAAACTGTATGTCTAAACCTACACAAGAACTAGGAAATAGTACAATAGTTGGAAAAATATTTACCTATATCTGTAGGCACCTCACATAAATATTTCACAAAAGCATATTGCCATCTAGTGTTAAACTCTCTTCTGTTCATTGTGTTTTGGGTTACTGTAGCTGCAGGAGATTCCTGACACACACTTCTGTGAGAATCATTGGAAATCCCATCATCTGTTGAGAAATGTGTTACATTTCAGACATGAAGAACACAAGGCTACATTTCCAAATTTAAATAAAAATTAAGTTCCGTAATTTCACTCCTATTTTAAGGGTTGCTGGCAACAAAAGTGTACCCTCCAGAAGTTAAGAGTTTTTTTAAGTCAGTGTCCAGTTCTTCTTTCAACATTATGAGAAGCGGTGAAAAAACAATAAAGTAATTTTTATATACTTGTATTATTAACTCTTTAATCTCCTCATATATTTTTTTTTACGTTGTGATAGGAGTCCAGCAAGAGAGAGAGGCACTTGGATTAATTTTACAAAATGAAAGAATTTGAGGGGTTACAGAGATAAGCTGGGGTACTGTGGTTTCTTTTCTTCCACTTTTCACAGTTATTTTTTTTCTCTGCTCTATGCACCTCAGTTCTGAGTTTTATTTAACGTAAAAGAGAGAAATTCTGGATAATTTATTTTTGATGGTATTCAGAGGTGACAAAGCTTTCACATCTCTCTTTCCATGTTTTCTCGCTTGATCCATAGCAGTGACTTCCAGATGATGAATTTTGTCAGCTAGCTGGAAATGCTTCCTTTTAGAAAGGGCTTTTACCTCTATGACATCCTGCTTTATAGTTACATAAAATCTGGCTTTACATCAGAGATTGAAGCTGTAATTTCCTATCTGTATGACTTACATTAAATAAATAAAAAAAAAAAAGGCATTTTCATGGAACTATTTGTCAAAAGCTGTTGGGTAGGCAAGGAAAAGAAAAAGGGAGAAGTTTACTGTATATTTCATTATCTGCTGACCTTGGAAAGGTAAAAGTAACTACAGAGTTTTATTTATTTCCTAGCTATGTATGTATAACTTAGCTATTGGACTGCTAATCCATCTTGTTTCTTTTTATCCTGAGAATGAGCAATGAAGAAACAAAAGAAGCATTCTTAGCTCTATGAACATATTTAAAATTAGCAGGTATAGCTTCTGTCCTTGCACTTGAACAGAATTTTCCAAGTCAACTGAGCAGCATCTCTTGTGCTTACTATGTGTTACTGAACCAGTTTAAGGAGCTGCTTCTGTTTCAGATAATATTTTGTTGTCAGAAAATCGTGTCTTCAACGGAATTTTTTTTCTCATGCAGTGCCCTATTCTGTTTCTTGTCTTTATCTTTTTGTGCATAATTCTGATCCTTGCTTACTCTTTTTCAAGTAACTAACATTTGTTGATTGGTAGATGGGTAATTTATGGCAGATTTCATAGCACTTTCACTACATTCTCTCAGGAATGGTCTAAGAAAATTACTTACAAGATGTTTCTTTACTGTTCTCCTCACCATTATCACCTTGTGAAGCAAAGAATATCTAGGTCTATACCCTGCTGTTTAAATTTTAGTTTCCTGGAAACAATGATTTGTGACATATTGGAAGGTTTAGGATGGCTTTGTTCCATTTCTAAAGTGTTAGTGGTATTCTATTGGAAATCTGTATTTTATTGAAGTGACTGTAGTTTTAATAATAACATAGGCAGTCAGACATTTTGGGAAAATTACAAGTAAAGTTTGGGAAATTATATGAATTATTTCCCTTTAAATAAGAAAAGGAGAGATACCACTGGCAGATATCTTTATGCATTTTCTAATTGAGTTACCATCCATCTCTAAACCCATGGGATGGGCACAATGTTCTGGCACTGGCCTGTGTTCTATACTGGCTCCAGATTTATTCTGTAAAGTAAGTGACACTACTATGCAGTTACATTGGTGGAATACTGCCTAGGGATGATGCAAGTGTTGTGATGTATTTCACTTGGCTATCCCATTGGATAACTGAATTTCCCTTCCCTTTTTGGTAAACTGTTAGCGGATAATATTGCTATTTTTCTACCCATCATTTCTGTTCCCATAATCTGTGAAAAGAATTTTTTTGTTTCTTTTTTTCTCCTATCTTACCTACTGGCTATTGGTCAATCTCTCTAATGAACAGGAAGCCCTGAATTGATGCACATGGATGCTGGAGAAGGATTATTTCTACTGGGAGAATGATTTCTGCTTCTGCTCGTGCGGGTAACACTTCTATTAGTACCATGTATAAGACAGCATTGTTACAACAGCCATTGAATTAGTTTGAATAAAACATCATATTTAAAGTCCCTACAATACTTATTCAGAAAATTTAAATTTGAATTAGAATAAAGATCTTCAGCACAGACCAATCCTTTTTCAGAAAAGTAGGATGCTTCAATGGTACTTATAATCCAACTCAACCAACCAATCAATCAACCAACCAACCAACCAGAAAAAAACCAAACAAATGAAGACCCAGCACAAGTAGTACTGCCTGGAAAGCAACACTTAGAAATTTTTGTCCTGTAACAGAGGAGATGGCCAAACTTCCAGTCTCTGTGAGCCACAGGCTGAGATTTTCCTATGGCAAAAAGCCAGAAGATGCCTATTTCAGAGACTTAGGAGCTCTGGGTATGGGACTATTTTCTTCTCAGAAAGAAGGGACAACAGCTCCTCCCTTAGGATCTACTTTCCTGCAAATATGCAGCTGTTTCTCAGCACTCTTTGTGCCAGAAGCTTGTGCTTGTTTTTTTCTTCACATGGTCAGAGACTTGGATAAACTTTCACCCTTTATGTTCATTGCTGTTGACTAAAAGATGAAGTTTTGATTTCTGTCAAAAACTTCGTTACTAATAAATATATTGATTCCTGAAAAGAAAAAGGAAGTTTTTTTGATCCTGAGCACCAGAAAATTTGCTTCATGTGAACACAGTCCTGCTGCATGAAGAAATGTCAGTCACATCAACAGTGTTAAAGTACATTGGAAACTGTGACATCTCCAACTGTGAAGCTGTGGGAGAGACTGTAACACCTTCTCTGGAAAGAAAACTAGTTAAAGAAATGGCTGTTATAATAGCCAAGGAAAGGTCGTTTCAGACACTTGGCCTCATAACACTCTGGCAAGATGAATGGCTGAGAGTGTGTCTTGGTTAGAGTGGCTCAATCAAACGGAAATCATATGAACCGTTTAACAAAGTACCAAGTGCCTGTAACTCCATTTCCATAGGAAGAACTCCAGTTAAAGGGCAAAAAATCAGAGCCTTTGAAGTATGGATCTCTATAAACTATCAATTTATCGGTGAAGGCAGCTATAAAATAGAGTTGGAGGGCCAAACAGAACAGGTGAGATTTGTGTGCTATAAAATTGCTGCACACAGGGAGTTTGTGCAGTGCTTTCTCTTTATGTTAGTCATGGACTCATTAACAAAAGCTAGATGAGAGGGCAACTCATAAATCAACTCTTCTGTCTTACAGTTGGTCTAATCACTGTTACTATTTTTGTCACTAATGTTAAAGTAATGTTAGATGCATCTGGCAAAACCACCCTAAAACTGTCTTCTATTTACCATTGGTAGTAAAAGTAAAATGAGGCACTGGCTGCTGGCTAGTTTGGTGTCTGTGATAGCAGTCTTTCCTGGAGAACATTAGGGTCTTATTTGGATAACTAATACAGCACAGAATTGAGGAAGAAAAATATTTGTTGTAGGCAAACAGTGCATTTGTTGTACTGTGTCTCTGTCTCTGTGTTTGTTTTTAATCGCATCTGTGACTCAGCTGTAATGTGTATATACACATGCCGTGCATGCCCACACATACACATGCATCCAAACTACTGGTCTCCAAAAGTCCCAGTGACTTGCCTTGCAAGAAATTGTAAATTGTTTTTGCTATGTTGTGTAGAAACATCTGATGCTTGGTTGCTTCAGGCTCTTACCATCTCTGATCTGTAAAACGTGTTTCTTTCCACTGTGTTTGTTCACTCAGGGAACGTCACACTGCCTTTAATGTCTTTTTGCTGAGTAAACAGAGCCAGCTGAGATTTGTGCTGTTCTTGAACTTTGGTGAAAGTGAGGCAGTGGAATATCAAACATGAATATTCTCTCTCTCAGATGATCACCACGTGCAATACAAAAATTAATACTCACCTTATGTCGTTTGTAAGACTCACAAAATAATTAACCAATGCATAATTCAGTGAGTTAATTTTCAAGTTCTTGAAAACATGTTTTTTTCTGCTGTAGTGCCAAAGGGTACATTTAGGCCTAAAATATCTTCACAGAGAAACATAATCATGAAAGCAGGTGTATTTCCTGCCCTAAGGAGCAAACAAAAGCAACCTATTAACAAAAAGATCTAGTCCAGTGCACATAACTTTCCCCTTTCGGTCTTTTCCAACTTATAGTTGTCACCTCTGTGCAACATTACAAGAAGAATGTTGTATAGTCAACAGATTGTTCATGTTTTCAGAATTATTTCTCAGAGTGAACATTTAAATAGTGAGAAGAAAGGCAAGCAAGCGTAGATTTCCTGTTAGTGTTCCAATTGTGTGAAATACCCTGTACTAGTTTATGAAATATTACACGTGGGCCTCAGTGATTTAAGTAATTTGGATAAATTATGTAGTGCAGTAATATTTGATGCAAGCAGCCTTCTTCTTTTCATGGTTTTTAGAGGCAAACATTAGGGTTTCAGTTTTGTCCATAATTTGTGCTGCATATAAATGATGAGGGTTACCCTGGGAGACATTCTTCCTTTGAGCTTGCCAGCCTAAAATAGAAGTATGTCTAGAGTAAACTTGAAAAGGACAGCAGAATCAAATACTTGCACTATTTTACCTAGCAGTGATGATTTGATTGAATAGTTTTGTACTTACATGGAACTGCAGCATAACAATTGTGTTACACTGAAGGAAATAGAAATGACTGGTATGGGACAAAAAATGAGGAAGTGAAGAATCATATTTTAGTGCAGTAGTTGGGTGGAAGACTTTTACTAGGATGACCTATTTTTTTATCTTCTGCTGCATGCCAGATTTAAAAGTCCATGTGTCAATAATATTTTTAAAAACTGCTTTATGTTGGTCCTATAATTGAACAAGCATTCAATTTTTTTTTGCTGACTTATCTCTTTCCTGTTCAAGGATAGCATCCTTCTTGATCATGGCAGAGCATCTGACAGGTCCTAACACCACAGAAACTGTTGTTGTAGGCTGAAGTAAGAGTGACCTTCCATATGGCCAACTACCCAAGCCTCTTTCTTTTTATAGAAAAAAAGAGAAAAAAAAAAAAGAGGAAAAAAACCTCCAAGAATGAGAGAATGAGAAAGGACTGAAGTGCTGCCCCTTTCTGAAGTCCTTGCAATTGAAACCTTTGTGATTCCACACAGCATGTGACCTCTTTTCCCTGTGTGGAACAGGACTCATCCAATAATCTCATCTTGCTCACAGAAGCTCCACAGTAATTTCCAGCTATTTGTAGACTATTTTGTGTTAGTACAATGCACATCTCAAAGCACCAGCTCAGCCTGTGATTACTTTTCACACAAGATGTATGTTCTATCAAAAAGAAATGTGCAGTTTCAGGAAGGTAAAGAAAATAACATCATTGGTTGTCTGCTAGACACTTACACGGGCCTTTTATCCACACCAAGACGTACGCACTTTTCATGTCAGCTCTGATTTCTGACTTGAAGCAACAAACCTATGTTTGTGTAACTAAACTAACTCAACACTAGGTAAAGCATCCAAGCCATTGTTCCTTGAACCATCTCTCTTTTGAAATCCACTGAATAAAATGTGACCTGCCTCTGCAGCTCTTGCATTGCTAACTTTCCATTACATATTCCGAAAGATGTAGCTGTCTGTACAGTAACTCTGCAAGTCAGAGTGGTTTGATGAGAACAGATCACGACATTTCCTTAGTACTACTCAGTGACATTGCCTGACCAGTCTTGGGGTTTCTGGTGGAAAAAAAAATTCATAAAAAAATTAAGGAGCCGGTCCTCTCTTCCTCTGTCCTCCTTCTCTTGACAAGCCCCGTGTTTTGCGATCCACTGCAATGATGTTTCTGGTTTTTGCCTTCAGTTTCACAGCTGATGGCCAGGTTTTCACATGAGGTGAAGCAAACCAATATTCAACCACTGCACTGACCCACAGCACACACTGTACCTTTCCTCTTTCTCAGACTTGGAATATAAACTCTCATATCGTGTCATCTGTGGGATATATCTGGTCAGCAGTATTGGCTGACAACTTGAGAGCAGAAGGAATGGGTGCATAGCATTTGGGATTGTCAGGCAACACTTGATAAGGACCCAGAGAGAGCTAAGGGAGTTTTTACTGTTAATCTCTAAGTAGGGACAGAATGACTCAGGGACACTTGGCCGGAATAATGACAGATCCTGAGGATTTTTCTCCCGATTTTAGCAAAAGGTGTGAAATGAAGGTATCCAGACAAATGATGAAGTACAACACCGTGAAAAGATGAGCACCATCACAGACCACAGTCTTTTTTAAAAGTATAGCAGGACAGTCAACACTTCTGGGCAAAGTGTCAAAAAAAAAAAAAAAAAATTATGTAACTGTAAATAAGATGAGATAGCACAGATTGCTTCAACCTCACAATCCTTGCCCCTAACTAATACAGGGTTTTTCTCCCTCCGTAAGTACCGTTTTAAGGTGGGTTGCTGGCATTTGCTTATTTCTTTGCATTCAGAAAAGACAATGCAATGCTTCCTACCTCATGGTTGGCTGCCATGTGGAAATATCTCTGCTGCACTGGGCTGTTTTATCTGTATTCGTCTTTGTTTCAAAGTCTTTTTTTTCTCTTTGTTCACTGATCCTATTAGCATATTTTTCCAGCTGAAAACCATCAAACAATTACCATGAGGAGATTACTATGCTTCAGAAATGTTCTCCTTTCCTACTGAGCTGTAATACGCTATTTGTCCTTGGGTTTGAAGCACTAGTCAGCTGGTGAATTGGCAATCCTTATACTGCATTTCTCATCAGACCATAGTTTAATGGATACGTAGCTGAGTTCTACGGTCATTGATACAATTTTCAAGCTTTCCAACAGCTACTGACTTGAACTTTCTCTCTTGAGAGGAGTAATAATTAATCCTGATTGTAAGTAAATACAATTTTCATTGAACAAATAACAGGTTATTCCTCCCACTCATACACCTGTGAATAGATATTTCATTGCATTTTACAGTATGTCCCAGTTTGGTGACTATGAAGTCCAGGGAATCACACTTTTGATTTTCTCGAAATCCAGGATATCCTGGCAAAACACTGCAGTAGCACCCAAGCAGTTTTTGTGTTGGTTTGTTTTTGGTTGGGTTTTTTTTTTCATTTCTGGGTTTGGGGTTTGTTTGTTTGTTTGTTTTTAAGTTCTATTTCACACACACACAAAAAGTAAGATCAATAAGAACAACCAACTAGTGTTATCATGGAGTGGACTGCTGCCAACAAATGACAAGGGTCCCAATGCCTCAGACAGTACTAAGAGTGGCAGATTGAGGAGAAAGATAGAAGGATTAGGGGTCAGTCTTGGGGTTTTTTGTTTGTTGGCTTTTTGTTGCTTGGTGTTTTTTCCTTTTTTCTTTCTTTTTCTTTTTTTTCCAAAGGGTTAGAATGCAACATATATTTTCAATAGCTGATCTATATTTTCATTCTCAGAATAACACACAATGTTTTCTATACAAGTCTTTCCTGGTTGAGTTCTATCATCCTCTGTCATCCCAGTCTCTGTACATAGGATGTGCATCTGTAATTTCTCAACCATTTTTAATGCCAAAATCTGTCCAGAAGAGTTCAGTGAAGAAGCATGTGTTTATACTGCATCTGAAATTGGCTCATAACACATTACAGTAATGTCCCTTCAAGAAATAGCTGGTGGAAGACTCCAGTTCTTTGTTCTGCTTTGCTGCTCTTCTACTTTCTGACATTAAATTACTCAGGCAAGATGTTTCATTTGAATATCTATGGTATAAATTACCACTGTTGTTCTTCCCTAGCATTTGCTTGACAAATTAATTACCAATAGAGTTTTGTGCAGCCTGTGCCTTTACAAGGCTGTGTAAAGTTGCAGCTGAGGGTTCAGCTTGTGTAAATTAATTATAGGTGCAATTGACCTTGTGTGAAAGTGGCACACAGAAGATTCAGAGCCACTGTGTTTAGCTGTCACTACGAAGCACCTGCTTTTTGTATTTCTGATTCAGTCATTGCAGTGAGCAGGACTTTTTATCTAATAAGAGGGTGTGATATCTTACTCTGTGAAGCAGAAGAACTAGAGGAGGGAGGTAACACTGCAAGAGGCTCTACCTCAGGTACTTCCATTACCTGACACAGATGTGGAGAGGGGTCTAAAATCCAACTTTATTCCCATAGGGTGTTGGATTAAATGGCATTCTGGACATTTTAGGGCTGGCCTAACTTGGCTGCTATGGGGAAAGGCAGTGCCGCATGGAGTTATGCTAACACTCCACTTGTGGGTGGCACCCACCAGTTGATGGTACCTGTGAAGCCTCCTTAGCTCTCCTGGCACATCTGCCATGTAGGAAGGAGACTTTCGGTCAGTGAAAATAAGAAAAGGACAGTGTAGCTCAACACTGACTTAAGTTCAGTAGGGTATCTGCTTAGCCAACACTCACGATTCCTAGATCATCCAAATTCTTCATTACTTTGCTGAACTAGGACTAACATTTGTTTACTTGGTTCTCAAGAAAAACATTTGGATATTGTTGCATGTATAGTTTATCTGCTGTTCTATTTTTCTAGCTTGGAATGAGGGAAAGTTTTCAAGGATACTTTTTTTTTCCCCTGCAGGTTTCATCATCTGCTTATTTCTCAGCTGAAAGAATAATCTGTGAAATCAATTGGTTGCTGTGGGAATGATTATGCACCTTGTGATGATTTCAGGTAGGGAATAAATGAAAGGATCAGACGCTTCTGAAAGAATAAGCAGCTTGTAAAACTTCGGATGTCCTTGTACATATATAGTGTATTAAAAAAAAAAAAACATTTTCTGAGTGTAGCAGTGCCTTCTAAGTGTTACCCAGAGTGGAATTACAAATATAGACATCAAAATTATAGCATGCATAAGCTTTTACAGTGAGACCTGAAGTGATGAACACTGCTGAGGCAAAGTGCCAGTGGCATGCTCTGGGGGGATGATGTTTTATGAAAAATTTTGGAAAATTCTCTAGACTGGATGCAGTTCCTAGCTGCAGCAACATCAACTGGAATAAGTTTCCAGGAGACAGTGACACAAATAGTTAATTGGTGGTGAGATGTGAAGTCAGAAGCTCATCTTGCATGTATAAAGAACCCTGCACAGTTTTTCTCATTTCTCCTTCTTGATCTGAGAAAATTCTCTTCTCACTTCAGGCATTTTATTTTCCCTTACATCTTACTTCTGGTTTCTGTTTTCTGGGCAAATGAGCATGACCACTATTTGACAACTATGCAAGTGTTTCTAGCTCTGGCAGGAGGGGCTCATGTTGGTGAAGCTGCAGAGAGTCACCAGGGCTGGAAGTAACTTCTGAAGGTTTCTAGTCCTGCTCAAAACAGGTTTAGTCTCACAACCTCTCTGGGTCAGTGTTTTCACCACTCTGACAATATTTTTTTTTCCAGTGGAAGTTTCCTAGATTCCAGCTTGTGGCTATTGCCTCTCCTCTACCACTGTGTAACTGTGGAGTTTGACCATCTTCTCTACTCCCTCCCATCAGGCAGTTGTAGACAAAGACTCCACAAATTGTTCTATTCTTAAGGCTGGACAAATCAGGCTCCTGTCAGATGTCCATCCCACCTACACCAGTCTAGCCCAGGACTCTCCTGTTCTAGATTATAATTAAATGATGCTAAAAATGCACTAGCAGTCTTTCTTTGTTTCAAAAAGTGAGCCTAAATGTGAGAAACTTATATGAAGAGTCTCTACCAGCTATTGTGTTAGAATGCTACTTTGGAGGAAGAAGAAAATTTCCATTTACTTCAGACTATTTTTGTTCAAAACTGAAGAAAGCAGATAGAATTTTGTGTTTGAATGTAATGTGTCTAGGATTAAACATTCATGCTACAGAAAGCTGATCTTAATGTATTCATTTTAGACTTTTCTGAAGGGCTACCAAAGGGTGGCTTGAACTGGAGCTTTTTCATGTAGCATGAAACATACCAATGTTTCAGAATTAATTTCTACTTCACAGGATCAAACGTCAAAATTTCGAACTCAGCAACAATCTAACCCTGCAACACTTGTATTGTCCTTCAGCTCTGGAACTGTTAGATGCAAATGAAATACAAGAAAAGGGTGGCTTTTATCTTCATCATACAATGATCAAGTGCAGTCCACACGGAGTCCTCAAATGTATACATTTAGTCAGTGTAATGCTGATGGTATGCACAAATAAAAGAAAGTGGAAATCAGGAGATCCAACATTAATACTCTAAGCCAAAGCCACCACATGTGAATATTTGGTTCTCTGAGATCTATTCCATCACAGAAGATGAACGTATGTAGCTCAAAGCACACAAGTTTTGATGATAGCACACAAATGTTGCTTTTAATCATAAGTTTCTGTAGTGGATCCCCTACATAGGCTTCAGAGAGACAGCCTCCTTCACCATGGTCTTCACCACAGGCTGCAGGGGAATCTCTGCTCCTGTGCCTGGACCACCTCCTTCCCCTCCTTCTCCACTAATCTTGGTGGCTGCAGAGCTGTTTCTCTCACACATGTGAGAAAAACTCTCTCTCTGCTCCTGTTCTGTAATTTTTTGGTGGTTTCCCCCCTTCTTAACTATGTTATCCCAGAGGTGCTACCACAATGGCTCATGGGCTTGGCCTTAGACAGCAGCTGGTCCATCTTGGAGCCATCTGGCATTGGCTTTAACAAACATAGGGGAAGCTTCTAGCAGTTTCTCATGTAAGCCACCCCTGGAGCCTCCTCTTTGCCCTACTCAACATCCCTACAGAAACTTTGCCATGTAAAGTCAATTCATATTGGTATAACTCACTGTTGTAACTCACATGCAGCTCTACCAAATCAAAGCTTTTACACGTTGTCATTTTTAAAGCTCTGCTTTGGCTCATGTCTCCAAACAGTGCACTGACTACATATTACGTGAAATCCTGACTTCACTGAAGAAAATGGCAAATGTTTTTATTGATTACAATAGGGTCTAGATGCTATTGTCGCTGTGTGACATGTAAAAAACCAGATGATCTATGAGGGTATTCCTAAAATATGACGCAGCTCATCTACTGGCATGTGGGTGATGGGTAAAGGGGAGAGTCCTTAAAAAAAAGAGACATTGTCCATTTTTTGTCAGGGCCTTCAGAGTACTAACAAACTTTTTTGGCTCTGAGCAGCCTCACCTGGGATCTCCATCCACACCTCATTTAATCTGGCAGCTTTGGTCCTTTCTTGAGCTGTGGTGCAGGTTCACCTGCCTCTTGCTTCCCTTGGATGAACTCCTTGGTTGTATGTTGTAGCCATGTCTCAGGCACTGTCTTCTTTTGCTCTGAGTGGAGCCCCTGGTTGGACCCTGGACCTCATTCATCACATTCTGTGTCTGGGGCCTTTTACAAGTCCTCATGTCTGTAAGGTGTGTTCAGACCCTGTGGGACTGTGCCCAGGGTGGTGAGGGCAAGTCTTGCACTGGGACCACCATCATCTTGTGTCTCAGTTTCCCTGACACTCTCCCTGACAATACCAGAAAACTGGAAGTCAACATCCTAACTACAACTGGGCTGACTACTCTTAAATTATGTCCCATGTCTTGCTCTTAGTGCCATGGAACTGGTTCCCCAGGTCACTTATTACTCTTCTGTTTGGAGAGCACATTAATTGGTAGAAGTGGATCCATAGTTATTCCCATACGAATATCCCTGTGCTGGTCCTTCTTCTAAATGTTTTCATATGTCAGTTCTAGACTCTGAACTTTTGTAAAAATCAAAAGCCAGAAAATCTCTGATATGAAATTTCATAGGAAAAGAAGCAAAAAAAAAAAAAATATTTTGAGTGACAGTTAGATTATAGCAATCAGATGAAAGTATTTTTTTAAATGTGCATTATATTACTCAACTGAAGCATTAACATGATTTTTTAGAAGCAACATTCTCAGCTCTAATGCTCATCAGGATTAAGGTGTTAGGATAGGTATTTGTCAAAGTTTAGGTGCTGAGCAAATGTAAATGCTGTGAAGTTTGGCCTAGATGATACTAGTTTGTTCTGATGTGGTACTGATTATTCATTGTTCTCACAGAAGGGAACAGTTTTGACAATTCTGAGCTGTTAAATCAGCGTTGTATCTTCACAATATGTGGAAAGCCAAAAATCTTCGGGAATTCCAGATTTTGTGTAACAAACCCACAAAAAACACCAGCTGTGCACTGCTGATTTGTAGCAACCATTTTGAGTGAACTTCTATCTCAACAAAATGCAGAAATCCTGGAAGAACAGGCAAAGAGGGTTTGCCAAAGCTGGGTATATTTGGACAGATGGTGAGTGGTAGTGGGTCAGTCTCCTAATCACCAGAGTTTGGGTTGTACTTTAAAATGAGCTTGGAAATGAATGGCAGGTTACATTTCTTCAGGGCTGTAAATCTAGATTTTTGTATAAACCAAACATAGGGTTTGTTCAAGGGAAGAAATACTGTCTGATTTCCATATGAAAGACCACATCAGTGATGAGTAAGCCCTTCAAAATCAAGACATATTTTGTGCCCTATTCTCAAAATGCTGATTTATCAAGAAAGAAATGAAAGATTCAAGGAAATGACTTTCGGTGTTCAGAAGAAAGATTTTCTTCCTCTTGCCCTTCTTTGAAGGGTTGTAATTTTTGTGTCCAGATCTGGACCTGCAAGTTGTAAATCCATGGGCACGTATACATAGTAATCCATACAATGCAGTAACGTGGCAACGTGTGGAGGTACTGTGAAGTGGTAGTGTGCATCCTAGAGTCAAACTTATCATCCTTATTCTCTGTATTCTGGTGGTGTCCATCGATTAGCATGAGATGGCATAGAATTACCTGGCCTCTGTTATCTGTCCTATCATCCCTGAGGATTTTTCATTCAAGACAGGCATGGCTTTAATTGTTGATTATCCATGTCTGAGACATTTCCTGCTCTTTGTATTGGTGGTAGTTCTTTTCTGTCTTCTCTTTTGCAGGTTTCCTTGCCTTCCTGTGAGAAATGAAGTTGTTTTATATGACTGGCCTTTTTTCAGCTACATGCTCTTAAGATGATGCAGCCTTGTACTTCTATTTGGCATAAGCTCTAGTCCTTTCTCATTTGGGAGAGAGATACTAATTTAAAAGTATGATAACCACTTGAATAATATTTTTGACAAACAATTGGAAAAACAAATCAAACTTCTTAAACTGGGATAGAGAATGCAATTTTGAGGAGAATGAAATTTAAGAAATAGGTGGCTTAGAGAAAAGATTCCTTTAAACACCAGTGTGATGCCTTTCTCTAAGTACCCAGGTGAAAGGCTTGCCTTAGGAAATTCTTGCCATTGTCTCAAGGGCAGAGATGAACCTGGGATGGGCGACTTTCCACCCTGGACCATCTCTGCTGTTTTCATGTGCCCATGAGGTGAGCAGACCGGATTGCAACTGCACTTTAAACAAACTAATAGTTCTATACAACCCTTCTCACAAAGTGGTTTTTAACTCTCTAAGTATTCTGTCATTGGTTCTGATGTGAGGTTGGTTTCTTCATTGTTTTTCCAGTGAAAGTTATTTAGTGCTGAGAATTTGGGAAGGCAGTGCTTTGTCAGCACTTTCTTCCCCAGCAGACAGTAAGTTCCTCCTTATAGTATCCCTTGCTCCTCTCTACAAATGCCAAGGGAATGAAGATTATTGACCAGGGAATGGAGATTTTAGTGTTCATTCTTGGCTATTTCCATCTTTGTGTCTTCAGAAAAGTGAGATTCTCTCTTAAGGGAAAGTATATGAGATCATATGGTATTTTCATGATAAGGTCTATACTGACAGCTATGTGTAAAGTACCTGAAAAAAATCTCTTGGTGACATCACATCAGTAGTTTCTACATTTACTTCTGCTAATTAATTAATCAGTAGACTTCCAACAATTCATTCTCAGGAGTTATGCTGCTACCAGGTAGGCACTGAATACAGTACTTAACTGTGGATATAGAAGACTCTTTTTCATTGGAAAAGTGAGATCTCCATTTATAAATAAAAATTCCCAAATATCTCAACGGTGAGCTACGGAGATTTGCAGTAATTTGGATGAACTGTTACTTCTTTTAATAATTCAAGGAAAACAGAGTTGTTTGGATTCAGATAGAAATGGGAGGGATCAAGAACTCCTAATGTCTTCATAATAAAAATTACTTATTTTAAATATTGCAGTAAATGGTGATCTTTAGATGTTTCAGTGCAGTATATGCATGGATGTCTATGATGGTCCCTGTGCCATCTAACTATGCCTCTGACTCTGAAGTGTCAAATACATAAAGGAAGAAATTTTACATATTATTTTTTAAGGAGTTGTTGTGGTTTTTTCTGAAGACAGCATGGGGTACTACCACTGGATATTTTTAACCTTTTGGCCAGTTGCCAGTAATGATTAGTAATGATCAATTGTCAGCAAAGAAAAGGCTGGGAGGTTTTAGCATTTGGTAAGAGTAAGTGATGACAGGACAGATAACAGCACTGGTGTGTCAGCACACAGATAAAGAATTGTAGCCAGGACCAAATCTTAATGTTCTCAACTGCTCTTTATGTGAGACATCTTAACTACCCCCTTGGTTTCTGTGTGATGAATTAAATACACAGCCCACATCCTCCTGGAGAAATCTGTGGACTAGGATGACTCTCTGCCCTTGCTTACCTCCCTTTGAGTTGATGACAACTCTCTCTGAAGCAATTCTGTAACACTAAGATTATAGGTTTAATACTTGAAATTGCCGATTTTGATTGGTCAGGAGTAGGGCTCGGAATACTGGGAGGTGGTGGTTACAGCAGCCTGGCACAAAGCTGAAGGCAAGAAGCTTCTCAGCAGTCATCCATGGAGCTTTTCTGGGTGAATTCTGAATCTGGGCAACAGCCTCCAGGCAGGCTGGTTCTGAGGGAAGCACTTTGGGAGAAACCCTCCAGCAGGTTACTTCCCAAGGAAGCCAATTGATATAAGTAGTCTGAAATAAATCTTTGACCATCTTAGGAATTCTGACCATCTGTAAAAGTCTGACCAAAATGGAAGTTGGTCCCACTGACTTAGCACACTGCACAGGAGGCCACCTGTTTTGGAGCATGCCTGTATTGAAAGTTGGAAAGTGATGTGCTCCTAGGGGTGCAGGGGCAGTAGTCTACTGTGCTCATATCTCACTTAGTTTAATATTGCTCACTTTTAAAGATGCTGCTTATCACAAAAAATAGTAACAGTGGTAAGGATCAAAATTATTAAAGTCCCTTTCCTCTTAGAGTCACAATTTGCTGACGTTGAATTTTGTCACCCTCAGCTTCTCACAAGAATTATGCATTTAACTCTAAGCTTGTCTTCAAAATGTTTTATCCCTTGATGTGCCTAATGAAACCTGGTTGTATTTCTGGTGCTGCCTTTACCTGTGCAGTGTTTTTTTACAGGGATTTTTTTTCTTCCTGCACCCTCTCATAGCTAGCTTTCCTACATGGTATGATCTGTGCAACTATATTTTATTTCTGAGGGTTTATGACTTAGTATTTAAAAAAGGCAGTTCGAGTGCTTGCTCATTTCTGAATTGGCTGTATGTGGTTTTGTTTCTCTTACTAAATTGTATTTAAAAATTTTGAAATTGCAGTTTCTCGCAGCCATGAGTGTTGTTAATGTAAATACTTCGATACTTTCCCTTCAGAACTCTTGATGTTTTAGTTGGAGTGTATATATAACAACATATAAGTATGGGAGAACCACTGTGGCTTTGTTGGTGTGTGTTTCTAGCTCAGTGTTTACCAGGGAGGTTCAAAAAATTGTGAAGGTGCACATTTCACTGTAGAGAAGAGCTATTGAAGACTTTATTGTGAGCTCAACTATTTAGGGGAAAGTTTCCCTCCTCACCGTTTCTGTTTTTACCTTTTGTTAGGTTAGCTAACCTGTCAAGCTAGTTTTGAGTGAGGATTAAGAAATACATTGAAAGAACTGTCATCTCATTCTCCTAACATAGGAAGGCAATATATATCCACAAAAATTCAAACAACAAAGGGTTCAAAAAGACAGAAGAGAAAAAAAATCTGTTATATGTTCTCACATTCATGGGCTTCTATTACTGTTCTCTTTTGCTAGTTCCCATGAACAATAATGTCAGAAGCAGGAGTTGTTGGATGGATGGATGCCACAGGCTGTATTGCAGCCTTAAGGCCATTTTTCTCCTAAAGTGGTACTAGAGAGCATGAAGCTGTTAGGGATATTCCTGTAAGGCAGATATGTAATGTTTATTACAGGGGAGCAAAAGGCTCTTAAGTTTTTCTGTAGGTATCAATATCAAATAATTCATTTCATTTTTGAGCCAATAAGGCCAAGAATTCATGTTCTGGAGAAATTTTTGCTGTATTTATTATATCCCCAAAATGCTATTAAGCTGTCATAGATAACTACAGGATGCCACATAGCCTTTATATTTTACGCACTGGCTTTGTGGGCTTTTCTAATATCTTTTATATTTTGAATGCCTTTACGTCTCATGGTTCAGAGCTTTGATTCAAATAAATATCTAGGAACCTAAATGCCTTGTCTTAAACTTTTTCACAACTCTATTGACTGAAAATATATCTCGATGAACTTCTTGGGTTTTGTTCAGCAAGGACTATCTTGAGGAGACCCCTTCAATACATTTATCCTAAATATGATATATAATATTAGTTCACTGTTAAGTTTGGAGCAAAACTTTTGGTTTCACTGGTAAATACTAATTTATGCAACCTGTATTCTTCATGGGAAATTTTTAAAGACTTTATAAATGTTTACTAGATAAAAATTTGGAGATTGTCACTACTTCATTCAAACATAAAAACGGATAAAAATTATACAAATCCCTTTGTGTTTGTTCTTTCTATGTTTCAGCTTATTTCTCCATGTAAGAACTAGCCCAAAGAAGACTTTGTTAGAGTGGAAGATTTTTGGAATCACATGCAAAAACTTGGACTAGGACCCGGAGTTCTCATGGCCTTTTACCAAAGGCAGATTTGGGACATTTGTATTCTGCCTATCACCAAGCACTAGCCAAAAGTGGGGAACATCTGTGTTTGTTTTCTCTTGCCAATCTTCAGTCTAGCTTCAGTATTTAAGCAAGAAAATCTCCTGAAATTGCAAGTCTAACTCTCTATCTCCAGAGAATTTTACCTTCCGTCCCCCATAAATCAATTTATAGTGACATGTCTTGCAAATGGTCTGTCAGCAACTAAATATTTAGTGCAGCTGTCCATATAACAGAAATTCAGGGTCCAGGATAAGATGTCCAGTTTTGTTGGCTAGACACTCAAATAATGGAACCGCTGTTTTGATGTATGGTTGCATAATTTTATGGAAAGAGAGAGACAAGTGCCATTGCTCTCAGACAAAATGCTCTGTCATTTCAATTTTAGAGCCATAGCCAAGTACACAGTAGTGTTCCATTTGCCTGTTTTTTAGGGATTAGCATTGTATATTTACTTCTGGAATGATTAACGTAATAGTGAAGGGGGGACACAAAGATAATATAAACTGTGACACAAGCTAAGAGGAACAGTACTTGCCACATAAGGGGGGAAAAGCAAAGCAAAGTTAACTGGTATTGATTGTTATGGCACAGGCTGATGTTAAACGTATACAGCAGACAATTATAGTACAATTAGAATTACAGAGCTGGCTTCTCACCTCAATTAAAGGGAAACTTGGTGAGGGCAATGTGACAAGGAGGAAAACTGTTCTCTCCTTTCCTTTTTTCTTGTGGAGTGTTTCTTTCTCTGCTTTTGTGGACTGTTTGTTTAGGTCTTTCATTTGTCTTTAGTAGATGTGTTAATTCTTTCTTCTTTCCTGTGAGAAATGATATGATTAAGAAGGAGAAAAAAGGTAGACTCTGAAAACTGCGAGGAGATCTCCGAATCTCGCTATTAACTCTTGCAGGTCTTCTAACTTCAGTGTGTTTCCTCAGGAACCCTCCACTAATTTCTCTCTCCTAATCTTTCAGAGTCAAAATGACTTCCCATCATCACTGGAAGAACTAGAAAGGACCTGAATGTGGACACCTGTGCTAGCTCATTAAACCACTCTTTGGCCCCTTCCCAAATGAGCTTTGAAGATGGAAATCCATCCTTCTAATGAAGGTACTTAACAGTACATAGCAGCTGTTTCTCACAGCTACCTGAAGACATATTTATCACCATATTCTGTTATGTGCAGAAATGTCTTTCATTATTCTTAAGGCTGAAATGTAACCCAATACATCACCTTGTTACTTCTCATCCCCCTCTCAGTATTTTGTTTGTTTAGGGTTTTCTGTTTGCTTTTGTTTGTTTCATATTTTTTTTTTTTTTCTCTTTTATGGACAACTGCACATTCCTGGCACGCGAGGGAGTGTGAAATAATGAGGACCAGAAAAGTCTGCTTATAGTCTCAGAGCAGTAAATGTTACTGCTGGTCTGAGAATCTGCATTATGACACACAGTGATGCAGTGGAGGTTCCATCCACATTGAGTTTTCTTGAAAAGTTTATGAGGTTGTTCACTGAAATACTGTGCCCTTGGGGAAAGAAGCAAATAAATATATTTGTCTAGTTAGCAGGTTTTGATTTTGCAAAAAAATCTCTACCAGTCTTAAGGGAACCAAGATGAAAAAATGTGCTCTAGCAGCAACATCTATATCCACAAGACAGTCTATTCAAGGGTTTGTAAAGGTCATGAAAGATTTTGTGCCCACAGACCAAGCTGTTCTTTCTGAAATATTACTCTGTGTCTGGACTTGACTGACTGGTGAATAATTAAAAAAGAGAGGGAGTTTGCCTGCCATGATTATAAGAGAGAAAAATCCTACTCAAACTTTGATTTGTATGATGATGACTCTTATGCGAGTATTGAACGTATTAAAACGATGCTGCAAGATGTTCCCCACAAACTTGGAATATGATCACGTAGTTCAAATGGACCCTCTTGATTCAAAACTACAGGGGAATGGTTCCAACACTTTATTTCTAGCAAGAGCCTTGTCTTGCATTCAGGTGGTTATAAACCCCTTTCACAAGCTGTCAGACAGCTGTGGCTGAACTATTTGAGCAGTTGTAAGATAGAAATGCAAGCCTAGATCCTGATACAAGAATAGCAACCTCAACACTGTGAGGATTTCCTGAAAAAAGCACACACTCATGTCTGAAGGAATTGTGGGGGCTGAAATGTTTCACCCTTGAGATTTTGCACTGCAATTAATCAACAGCATGGATATACCTTCTCTGCTTTTGTGATGATAAGCCTCGACAGGTGAGCCTTCTCTAGACAGGGAATTTCACTTCCATGCAGTCAGTTTGTCACAACTTGAAGAGCACAGACTTAATTTTTAAAACAAACATCTGGAAATAGAAATGTAGGTTAGAAGAAATGTGAGGTCAGAGGCAACAGCCTTCCCTCAGCAGTCTATTCTGAGAGCCCAACATTTTTCTAATATTGAGTTCACTCTGCCAAGAAAAGCTCCAGATACAGTGTTGTATCCCCATTATGGTGGTCACTGCTCAAATTAGTTCTGTGCACAGAAAGGACTTGTGTTTGAAAGAAGGTACTGGCAAAACAAATTACATGGACCTTCTGTGAATGACAGGGATGGAAATCCCACCTATCATGCTAACTTTGTCCCACACTCTAAGATGTGGCAATGAACTTGTAGCTTCCTTCTTCCTCTAAGCTTTTCCATGGGAGCGATAAGGGGGGAAAGGAAGCATCATATTTTAGATGATTCCAATGAGACAACTGGGCATATGAGGTATAAGTCTGTTTGTTTTGTTGCCCTAGAAACAACTTAGTGTACAACTGTCCAGATGTCTAAGAATGGCTGCTAGAAATTTCCAAAGCTACAGTTCCATCAGATATATTGCGTAAAATAACTGCTTCTGTCACAGACATTTTATTTTAGTACAACTAAGAAGAAATACTTCATATGTGTAAAAGTACTTATGGTGGGATATGGATGGAAGGTCGCAGGTGGCTGTGGGAATTTGATGCTAGATTATGGAGACAAATTAAGTTTGCACTTGCTTTAAAATGATAAGGGATTTGGGAGTGTCAAGCAAAAGTACTTTAGCCCTTAAAATGATGTGATGCAGCTTATACCCTGCCAGAAAAAGAACCAGTAAAGCACTTCTGAATAGATGCTGACTGCTGGTGGGGACTTTGGGAAAAAATATGGTTCATCACTGCTCAGCACTTGTCTTCTTGATTTTAGTGAGTAATTAAATTACAGTGGCCCTTTTAGTGATCTGAACTACACACTAGAGATTCAAAGCCCGAAATTCAATAGTTTGTGCTCTCCTGTTTCCTGACTAATCCTGTAAGATGCAGTGGGTTGAATGGATGATCTAATAAGAGAACATAAGTGCAGTCAGCTAACTCTTCTATAGAAATTAATAATGAAAGCTCACTGAAAATAGGGAAGGAAACTCATTTATGAAGGAATAATAAAAGAAAGTAGCTAAAATGGAAAGTTGCCTATTGGAGAATAAGATTTTGTGAGCAATTTTTTGAAGTATATTTACTGTACTACCTGCATCTGTGATTTCTGAGTTTCTTGGGTCTGCTTCTTCGAGTAACCACACTGACAGAAAGTGGCCTGAGAGGGTGGTTTTATGCAGCACATCATTCAGAAATTTTGGATGTAGAATAATTCATAAGTGCAAATATGTCTGAGATACTTTCTCACTGTCCAAGGAAGTTTGCAAAACATTACTATCACATACACACAAGTATAAGCTCTACGTTTACAAAAGGAAAGAAAAGGTACACACAGACTTGCAGAAGCTGGTCATTGGGTAAGTTATTAAATTGTTCCTCAATAACTCTGTTAGACACAGTGAAATTTTTTCCCCCTTCTATGGGGAAAAGTTACATGTGCAAGATACTTTGCAAGCTGTAGAATTGACTGAATATATCTATGCCATCCTGGAAATATTTGCTGCCAAATATCCCAATTTTCCACAAAGCTTCAACAGTCCTTCCTCTTTCTCTGAAAGAAAAGCATCCCAGCACTTTCTCCTTGCTCCAGGACTGGACCCTCCATGCCTTCTCCAGCTCATCGGTCCTACTTGTCTCAGACCCTCTGACCCCCTAATGCCGTTCCAAGGCAGTGCAGAAACCATAAAAAGGAATTAAATAAAAATTGCAGGCTGTTTCCACTGCAGCTTCTGCACCTTCTGCTTTGGCAGCAGCATGATAATGCTCTCTAGCATAGCAGCTGGCAGTTTACCCATACTGCAGCTGTGCAAGATGTATCAGGGGCCAAGGCTTACCAGCTGTTTTTAAAAAGTTAGTTATTTCCCTGGAATGAAGTTCAGCTAGTGTTGTAGGACTGGCTGTAGCAAACTTCCTTAAGGCATTAGGAACTTGGCACCTTACTAATAGCAAATTTAGCTTGTGGAATTTTCTGTTGCTGCGAGAGACTGGGCAAGGAAGTATGCATCTGCAGTCACCTCTTTGGGGTGCATTCCACAAACCTGCAGACCTTTGGTCCTATGTTCCCTGGACATCTGCACCAAGTGTTCTTGCTCTTTCAAGGGAAGATAGGCAGTAAATAGCTTCCTTTTCTGAGTTGTGCGAAGACCTGGGCAAAATATTAGAGTCTTTCTCTCATAAAATCTCAATTTAGGCCACATCTCTACTGAGGAACAGTGACAGAATGAAAACATATCACCTAATTCTCACTTAAGATCAATTTGGCAAGCATGTCTTAGTTACAGTCATCTGTAAAAGAGTATCTGATTCTCTGATTGTGGAGATGTCACTGAAATATTGCAAGTTTCTTCTTTGGGGCTTCAAGGCCCTTTGAGCAAGGTCTTTCACTATTTTTAAACAGTGTCCAGCACACAGGAACTTTGATTTGAGTATAACAAT
>NW_020956159.1:144366-145759 GCF_003031625.1 Empidonax traillii | reverse complement strand
TTTGGCAAGCATGTCTTAGTTACAGTCATCTGTAAAAGAGTATCTGATTCTCTGATTGTGGAGATGTCACTGAAATATTGCAAGTTTCTTCTTTGGGGCTTCAAGGCCCTTTGAGCAAGGTCTTTCACTATTTTTAAACAGTGTCCAGCACACAGGAACTTTGATTTGAGTATAACAATATGACTGTACATAGGTAGAATAATGACACTGGGCAGGCAGAGGACGGTTCATTTGCTGGACCAGAAGACAGTCCTACAGCTCATATCTAAAACCAGACCTCTGCCCTAGGCTCTGTTGTCCCACCGACTGGATGAAAACCTGTCACTCTGAAGACCAAGAAATTTTGAGGAAAGGGAAAAGTTCCTTGCAGATGTTGGCCATACTTGGTTGTCTTGTCACCCAAAGGGCATATTCTTATCCGAAATGACATCGCATGTGGTCCAGCTTCTGTGGGATAAGAATCAGTTATAGGACTCCAGGATCTTATGTTTTTATAGCTAGTGGAACAGTTATGAGGTTTTTTGAACGATTTCACTCCTGATATTATGTATATACAGTTTCTGGAATATTTTTATGATTTATTTCGCAGTTCATTGCCGGAAATTCCACTGTTCAGAAGCAGATTGCTATGCCAGAAAATAGCCATGTTGGTGTGTAAGGATGGATGTAACTATGGTGTGTAACTAGATATGTAACTATGGATGCTTCATGTGGGAGGAGCCCGGGTTTGTTACTTGCCACCAAACTGGAGCAACTTCTCAGCTGATTTCTGGAATTTACTGTTGGTTTTGGATACAATGGGCAAAACTCATTTGTATTTTAACTCCAGGGAAGACAGTGGAGGTTCAGTTGGGATTAATTAGGAGCAATATATAAACTTCAGCAGTCAGAATCAGGGTACTTTGCTATGTGTCATGTTGCTCCTGAGGCTCATTCTTTATCTGTCAGAACAGTCTTTTAACCAGTTTTTTTGTCCAGTCCTTGAGGATGAGATTGTAAGGCAACAACTGGAAAGCAGACTGGCTTGTGCTGCAAATGCTGAGTCCTGTAGGAGCTGATCAGGTCAGAAGCACCTACCTGCTCTCTATATGCCATCACAGTTTATGCTGGGTTTAAACCAGCACTGTTACACTGAAGGGCTTTTTTGTCATGGACAGATTCTGCTTTTTACTTTTAGGGAAGAAACTGAGAGGTCTTTGGCCTATGCCAGTTACTGTTCCCAAGGATGTTACCATCCACCCTGTAGTGATGTCCTTCTGGGATTTTGTTTCATTTTACTAGAAGTCTTTCCAAATTTATGTTTCTTTTTTTTTTGTTTTGATTTGGTTTGGTTGGCTTGATTTTTGCTTGGTTGGATTGAGGTTTTTTGTTTTTGTTTTTTGTTTTTTTTTTT
>NW_020956159.1:96185-143638 GCF_003031625.1 Empidonax traillii | reverse complement strand
TTTTTTTTGGGGGGGGGGTTGTGTGTGTGTTTTTTTGTTTTGTTTTGTTGTTTTTGTTTTTTAATTTCAGAACAATTACATATGTGTGTGCAAGTGGAAAGCTGAACTTAGCTGTCTGTTGTCTCTGGTCTTAAAGATCAAAGCCAGTCCTGCTATGAACACCTTTGGCACAGAATTAGTTGCTGATAATGAGACCATTGGGTATAGGGACCACACTCCTCCTCTACTTCTGTGTGTCCCTGCAAGGAATGGGCACACTGTGGTTCTTAATAAATGTGTTTTCCTTCTTAGTTTATATTAAGATCTATAACATGAATCACAACACAGTCCTGGTGCCTGTATTATACTCCTACTGCACACACCTACAGCTATCTCACCACAAACCAGCTCACAAATTACAGCCTCTGCCTGCTACTTTGTGAGACTGATACTGGTATTAGAGTGCTAACTTATTAGCAGACTCTTCTCTCTAATCCAGTAACAGCAATAGCAATAAGTTAATTGCATGAGGTCTGATTGAAAGCAGTCAAGTCTGCTACTGATTTCAGGGAGGGCAGGAGTAGGTTTAAGTTTGATAAGACACTAATTTCTTTGGAAAAAATCAACCAGGAAAGATTTTCTTTCTTTCAATTAAATAGTGTATCTTATGGCAGGGACTATCATCTTTTTCTTGTGTATGTATTGTCACTTCTCTTGATGTTTCCCTAAAGAGATGACATTTTGGGGGGAAAACATGTTCAGTCCACCATCACTGTCTTCTTCTGTGCTAAGAAAAACAGACATATTGTATCATCAAAAATAGCATTGCCTGACAGCCTCTAAAAATATACATCACACATCATTAGCTATTTTAAATAGCTGGCTAAAGGAAGAAAACCTCTCCAACATCTCTCAGTTATGAAGTATTGACATATTATCATTTTACTTAAAAGAACCAGATCCTCCTTGGCAGAAACTTATTATGAAGTTACTAAGCGTTTTTAGGGGTTTTGAACAACAGAACAGAAAGATATGTTGGAAAGATACTTAGATCCTCAGAGAATATAGGTTTGGGAAATGCCCACAGAGAAATTAGGTGAATCAATACACTAGGTACTCACTCCACCCCCTAGGGAATACTGCCCAGTTATTATATAAGCTCAAAACTTCCATTAATGACTCAAGATCAGACTATAACACTAAGTAAAAATCAGGGCTGAAGGGAAACCATACAAATCATGGGACATAATTCTGTACCCCAGCATCATCCTGAAGGGCTCTCCTCTACTCTAAGATAGTTATTTAGCATTTGTACAGAAATTAATTGAAAGCTGTAGCATCTCTTGAGGGTAGATTTTGCTTTCATCAAACTTGGAGCCAGTAGGAAGTACAGCATCTACAGATATTTCAGTTGGCAGGATGGTAATATGGAATTTAATGTTGCTTTTTCTTACTCTATTCACTCTTCAGAGAAGCTGACCAAGCTGTGAAGTATGAAAATGTGCTGCACCTTTTCATCAATCACCCTGATGTTCTTTCCATCTCAAGTGTTACGTGACACTACAGGAATGTCTGCATGTCACTGTACTGTTATTAGGGGCAACACCTCAATTATTATCTTTTGCTCAACAAGAAGACCCAGAGTGCACTTTAGTCCTGGAAAGGGGTCAATTTAAGCACTTCTGTGCAAGTAGAAATGCTTCCTTTTGAAAAATCCTGATGTTACCGCATTCATTTTCTGCGTAACCTTATTTGCAAGTGGTCATTCTAATTTTTGCTCTGACAGGTTGGTGACAAGAGGTCACCTGCAGTCTGGTATGCCTTACAGGGCAGGGGCATGTCCCTGTGGGCTCTGACTGAAGTTTGACTGCCAGGTCCAGGGATGCCTAAAGTCTCTCACTGAGGATTTGACATCAGGGATCTTCTGAGGGTGTCCATCTGATCTTCATTTCAATACATCTTCAATACTTTGTCAGCATGTGTCGTGGAGTAAGAAATTCAGACCTTTCATTCTTTTGAGCTCTTAGTCTCCCTTAAGATTATCATTTTATCTGGATTTTCCCTAGCTTTGTTTCTGTTAAAAAAAATCTCTTGCTGACCCCGTGTTTACCAGCAGGCACATAACATATGCAGAGTGATTTCTGGTCATCCTGTAGTTGCACAGTATGGAATGATAGAGATTTTTCAGGGCTCATAACAATAAAATTCTATTTTGTAGACACTGTAGTCTCTAAAATCCAGGTAGGTCCTGCACTGTGAATTGGGAAACTCTGGCATTTTTGATGATGTTTTTGGTTTGCTGTGAGACCTTGAATAAAAGACAGTCCCTCTACATACCTCAGTTTACCTGCCCAGAAACTTCTTATCTATGTGTCTCTAAAACCTTTGGAACCGAGATTGTTCTGTAAAAAGAAAAAAGAAAAAAAAAGGCACATTTTGCACATAACAGCTTTGCAGTTGCAAGTAATGTCAAGAGGTGTTTGCTTATTTACTCACTTTTGGAATTACAAAGTCTGTGGAACTGAAATAAATAGAATTTACCCTGTATGCGTTACAGAATATAGGAAAGCCACACGAGTTGCACAGCTCCTGCCTGGAATGGTAATAAGCATCTGTGGATGCAGTGGAGTTTTACTGTCAGCATGGAAAGGTTTAATAGTGAACAGCAAAATAGCATAACCTGGTCATGCTCTACCACTGCTTCATGTCTCTGGATGTGTTTTCTGGACAGCCTCAAAAAGTGTTGCTTTTGTGCCAGAGAGCTGATGTGAAAGGTGTTCCACTCACTGACAGTATCTTCAGTTTCCTTTCTGTTTGCAGAACTGTGTGATGAATTTACAGGAGGCTTAAGATTTACCCAGCAGAACTGGTGTAAATTATTCCTTTATAGTAGTACTGGAATGCTTCTCTATGAGAATCCTCTGACACCAAGAAAAATTTGTAGTATTTCAGAACACCTTGTTCCCCATAGGAGAGACATAACGCTTTGGAAAAAGGTTGTATGTACTCTGGAATGTGCTGTACACAGCAATCATCCTCCTGAGGTAGCTATCCCTCTGCCACTCAGCTTCACCAGTTAGGCATGCCCTGAGACAATAATAATGTGCAGTCGGGATAGATCTATGGGTGTGACACTATCAGTGTGTAAGTTTAGGCAGAAAGAACTAGCAGGTCATTAATGTCATGTGAGGAGATGGAAGACTTGTTGTCTTCACCAGATATTTGTCTGTGAGCTGAGTCCTCTTACAGCGTCTTCTTTTAGGGTTAAAGTCAACTCATGAGGGTTTCCTATTTAGATTTCTGTAGCAGTAAGAGTGGGAAATATTTTGTACACTGGGTTCTGTGTTTTATGAATAGGTAAATACTGTTGGTTAGTGGTGAAACAGAAATATAAAAGTAAGGATATTTCATAATCAACATTCGGATCTATATTCCAGTGCTCATCTGCAGAATGCATGCTTAAAATGTCTATGAGAGGGTGGTAGACACCTGGCCATTTTGACAACTACAGACAGACTGTGGGGCATAGTCTCAGCTTTCTTCCTTGTACTTTATATTGTGCTTTTTCTTACATTAGTACTTGGCTGCATCTTTGTTTCTCGAGGAGTGTTTTTCCAGATTCCTTGTTAGAATGTAAGTATCTCTTTTGCTTACAGACTGTGTGGCTATCTATATGGAGAAGGAACAAGACAATAAATGCAGTGTTATCTGAGCAGCTGGCAGACTGTAAAGACAAAAGTGTGGACACATTTGGAGTTCCTGCAGCATAATTGTGGTTTGGGTGATTTCTCAATGGCAAGTTACTTCGGTTTTCTTCCTGATGTTATCTTTGTTTGAGAAGTTGTGAGGCTCAAAGTATTAATGCTTAAAATCCTTTAGAAATGCAGATAATTGTGCAAGTGCTGCTGCTATTACTGTTACAGTGAAAACTCCAGACTGAAGGGAGTAAACTCTTCCCTTGCTGTGCTGTAGCTGGTAAGTAAAATAAATGCAGACTTGTCACCTTTCCAAATACTGGAGTTAGGGGTTAGTCATCCTCTACCCTCAGATTTCCACAGCAATTTTTTTGTTGTCATGCTTCAGAAGTGAAGGATTTTATGAAGAGGAATACTTCAACAGAACAGAATACTTCAACTGAAAGTAACTGTTTTCAGGTGGCAGTGTATTTGGGCTATGAACTATTTGTGGATAATGAATAAGGCTTTCTCTAATAATCAATTTATGCAGCGCCCAGGAGAGGTGTGGGGGGGAGGGGATGGAAAGTGTGGATACCTTCTGTTCTGCCATTTTCCAAAAAATGGTTTTGGCAAGATATCAGCAGGAATTAATAAACATTAATAAAACTTGAAAGCAACAGCTAAAAAGTGTTTGATTCCGAGGTGGTAAGTACTTGCCTGCTGCCATCCTAATTGATGGGCACTCTCCAAGCATGGTTGGGCTGTGCAGAGAGGAGAGCCCACTTTGATGGAAATCTGTGTGGGGTGGCCCCAGCAAGCATATGAAAGGCTCACCTTTCACAGTGTGCTGTGTAACACTGACAGAAAATGACTTCTGTTAGCAGAGCAGCAGGCTGCAAAGAAGATCAAAAAGCACGTCTGGGAATGTGACGGATGGGCAGCGCAGCGGAGATGAAAGACCCTGCTACTCCACTGTCTTGGGAAGAGTCACAGAAAAGAAAGCAGAAGGTGGATGGCCCGGGGAGGAGAGCTGCAGCCAAGGTAGGAATGTGCTGCCTTCTGATGTCACACAGCTGTGAGCAGAGCCTAGGATATCCTGTGCAAACAGCTCGTGTTAGTTGTTGGTCAGACTCTGGAATCCTGAGGGCCCTTGGCACCAGGGCTGGAGATGGGTGGCCAAAGCTGGGGCTGTATCTGAGAGGTGACTGATATGGTAGATATACTCTTCCTCTATCATGGACAGAGAGTGTGTTCCAGCTGATGGTCAAATCCATGGATGAATCCAGACAGACAGCGGCCCGGGTGATGGAACAGATGTAGCAAATGGTGTTTGAATATTTGTAATTGTATAGACACTGAACGGTGGCTCATCTGATTCTGCAGAACTTGTCAGGGCTCTTAGAGAGACCTCCATGTCCTGTTGCCCTTGTAGCTAGGAAGTGTGGATTTTAAAGTGCCAGGAGGCAGGTCAAGGTGCAGTCCAGAATAAAAACTGATCCAAGGAGGAGCAGGAGAAGAGATGATGGCTGCAATACCTTCATGCTAATGTTATCCTATTCAACTGGTCCCTTTTATTTCTTCCTCGTGATCCATATTTGTTTCTGTTCATAGCTGGGGCAAATACTTCACTTACTAACTTCTCTCTGGAAGAAAAATCTCTAGTTCTCAATACTCATACATAGTATTTTCTGTTTAGCCTCTCAGTATCCCTTTTACCAACTCTTCCAATGAGTCTGGCATAGAAAAAATTTAGAGTGGTTATTGTCAGGGTGCAGCTACCCCCTAAAGGACAAGGACCCAAGGGTACTTCCCAGGGCAGCAGGATAGGACCTCAGAAATCAGGCCCCATGCCACGATCCCAGAAGAGAGGCAGCCCCAACCCTGGGCATCAGGCATCTCCATGGGCACAGGGATGGGATGGGATGGGATGGGATGGGATGGGATGGGATGGGATGGGATGGGATGGGATGGGATGGGATGTGGACCCAAATCAGTGGTGTCTGTGGCCAGGCAGGGCTGCAGGACGCTGGAGACTCGCCCTGCTGTGTCACTGATGGGGCAGGGTCTGATGGTCCTGGGCATGCTGGGCATTGGTCAGAGTGAGAAGATCCCTAAGGAGGCTGAGCAGAGACAGCCAAGGCTGGTGATGCCCTCAGGGCCTGACTGTTACAGTGGATGGCCTGCAAGAACCCAGAAAGACTTCAGCAGCTGATCTGTGTGTGGCTAGAGAATGGCATATGAGAAATGGCAGGCTCTTTCTTAGCTAATGATGACCCTTGAGAGCACTCTGTGTGGATAACAGATGATGCAGGCTTCCCTCCAGTAAGCAAGTGCAAATCTTTTGACAGGAGCTGCTGAACCCACTGATTCATCACTGATGAATTTGCTGTGGGAAATAAACACTGTGGCTAGGTAGGACACAGTAAATAGAGTCAATAGCATTGAGGCTACTGAATGTTGTAAGTTACATTTTAGTGGGAAACCTTCCTGGAGAACGCCTTTTTCTGGAGCTAAACCAAATTGCTGCTCAGGCATAGGAAGGTAATTATTATCCTAATTGGCTTCAGCAGTACGGCAGATGCATAATGAAAGATTGTTAATAAAATGATAAAATATGTCATTAATGATAATGTTGATAGTCCTGAATATTGTTTGGAAAGGAAAATAAACCCAAACCTATGGTGAGTGAAAGAGAGCTGCAAAAGTTAGTAGATGGGGGTGAGGAAGGAGACAGAATACCAAAAAATGGAAGCCCAGATGACATGCCAGATGTAAGGTCCCTAAGAGATGCAGGACACATACAGAGAAGATAAAAAAGGAGCCTAGAAAGTATAAACCTACAAAATTCTGATTTTTAGCATAGCCTGCCTGCATGGAGCATCGGAACTGTTCTGAGGCACAGATGTGCACATGCCCCCTTTTCCTTTGGTCATGAATTAGAACTTCAGCTAACATTTTTGATTTAAGCAAGGTGCTATATAAAAACACCTTTAGCAGGTGGTTGAATGTCTTCTTCACAGGTTCAGGTCAGTCAGGATACACTCTTGGAAATATTTTTTTAAGTTGAGAAAAAAAAGTTGAAAAGGGACACATCAGGAGATAACTCTTCCTCATTAAAACTTAGATATAAATCACAGTGCCCTTGAAGTTCTTCTCGTTACCTTCAACCTCCATCTTCAGCAACTATGCAGAAAAATATCAGCTCAGCAGTGTTAGCCACAGTACAAAAGAAAGCCTTTCTGTAGGAAATCTAAGGATTCCTCAGTCCTTTTATTTATGACGCAAAACGGCTGAAACATTGAAACATCACAGACCCCATTTTTGAAAGCTCGGTTATCAGCTGAAAAAAAAAACCACACGCACGCACAGCAGTCTAAAGAAAGGAGGATGACAATCTTTCTTTTTTTAATACACTTGTGTATAAGCTAAAGTCAGGGAGAATAAAAGTCAGCACTTTGGGGAAAACCTTAAGCAACAGCATGTGAGAACTTTTCATGCTGAGTCAGACCAATGCTTCATCTTATTTTGACATCTTTGTGAATTCTAACATTGCCTCAGTGGACAGGTGATTAATGGAGAATAACCTGTGCATAGGCAAAATTTCTTCCTAATCTTGTCAGTGAGGGGTTGGGATTTGCTGTGCATTATGAAAAGCTGCACTCCTAAACAAGTCAATTTTTAAATAGCCATAAGTTCTGAAAAGTGCAGTTACAAATATAATGGGTGTGTTTTTCTCAAGCCCTTGTTTTGTCATTTGATTTGCTCTGACTGTTCCCCATTAAATTCTTCTGAGAACCCTCATAATCTGACAGGGCAAGAATCTCCTTGTAAGGATCACCTTATTCTTGTTTCACTTGACGTATTTTTTCTTCTCTTTGAATTTCTGTTGCTCACGCCTGTTAAAAACACTTCTGTTGCTAGGAGAGCAGAAACAACAAGAGACAAAATGGTCAGCATCCTGCTTCACAGTTGCTAGCAAAAATAACTGCAAATAACACATTTCAAGCATCCTTTTGTATCAGTGCTTTTTGTGTGTATTTCATCACCTCTGAAGGCCTCCACCACTCCTGCCACTGTGGTAGGTCTTTCTCTTAGCACTATCCACAGCAGCTGGCAGAATGGCTCAGGCCTCTTTGTTTACATCTGACATCTCCTCACCCCGTCCTTGCTACAGTTTTTGCTAGCCAATTGTGGAAAATATGCTTTGTGCATGCACATTTTTGGGGTAATTCTATGCCTCTCTTCTGAAAGTCTGGGATTTATCTCAATCCAGATTGCTCAAATTGCCTGAAATGTTCACTGGGTTCAGTATACACTTCCAACAGTTAAATTTACCCTTTTCTTGAATAAGAAGCAGTTGCTTAATAGCAAGTACTTCCCTGTGCTCAAAACCTGTAGGTGAGTTGAGACTGTTTGGTTGTTCATGGGAGTTTTGCACACCAGGTGCTGAAGTGGGAAGGGTATTATGGGAAGTTATGGGTCTTCTGTTGGCTCTTTAATGTATTCTTTCAATAAGTCACGCTTTTAATTTCTACCACTGTTTGCCTTGTCACTTCCACCTTATATAGTCATCTGCTTTGGCTGCTTATTTTTTTCCTGTAAAGTCCCAACACAGGGGGCTTCAGAACTAAACTTTGATATCCTAAGACACAGAAAATTACTTTTTCAGCGGTCTTGAATTTCTCACGTGATTCCTGTAAATGCATTTGTGAGCTCCTGGAGCTGTCCATTCAGTGGCTACTTCACTGGAAATCTGCCTTCTCTTACCTGTTCCAGGACACCTGAAGTCCCTTTAAAGAGTGAGGGGTGAGGAGCCAAAGAAGCCATGTGCAATAATAACATTTCAGATGATAACACCATTGCACAATACAGAAATAAAAACCAGGCTGTGGCTGCTTCTGGATCAGCTGCTGAAAGAAGCAGGAAATCATATCGTTGTGACTAGTCTGTGAATGATCACTGCCAGACATCAGTGAATTTAGTTCTGACTTTTTCTAATTGCTTTGCAAGGGTTGTTGGTAAAATTATGTTCTTCTCCACATTTATTCCCAGCTGGTTTGCAGGAAATCTCAAAGGCTTTCTAGGTTTGCCAATGAAAAAGAGAAAATACTCCAGGATGTTCTTTCTTCTCCAGTCATGAAGCCAGCCTTCTCCTTTTTGGAACACTGGCTTTGTGGCCTCTCTTTGTTTGGCCTGGACATCACAACTGGCTTTCCACAGCAAAGGGTAAGGAGATGGAAGAAATGTTTTCCTTAATCATTATTGCGATAAAGAAAGCGTTACCTAATGGTATGACTACAAGAGAGTTGCACTAGGGGTAATTTTGGCCTAGGAAAGCTGCTTCTGATGTTTAAAATAAAACAATAGTAAGAGCCTGTAGGAACAAGTTAGACATGTTAACATTTTTCTGCAGTGAAATACTAAAGAATCTTAAAAATAAAACTGGAATTCATCAACTGCATTAAGGGGCTCCCTCTTTCTATTAAACACTATGCAGAGCAACACCTTAGCTTCGCATCAGAAGTTACTGAAATAATGCTTTTCCTCTATTTCTTGCTTAGAGGATATGTAAAGAGGAATTTTCTGTTGTGATGGTGAAAAGCTGATTTTTAGCTTTGTAGTCTGTTACCTTATAACAGAGAACAGGCTTAATGATGTCTTGAAATGGTGAATAGCACAAGCTATTTAAGGGCTCTGGGTGTATTTTTATTAGTGAATTCCCATTTGGTACAGTACCTCCTTATTCATATTCTCATTAAAAAAACCCCAAAACAATAAAAATCACCATCTGTAGGATACGTGGCATATGGGTTATTAAATATCTTGTATGATATGAGGGCTCTAAAGTGTTGCCAGGAACTGCAGCACCTTGCAAAGAAATACCTCTGACCCTGACGGCAGAGACTTTTTATTACTGAAACACAGATCATTTCTTGCTGTGCGTGAACCTTCAGCACAAAAGGACCTGAGTGTGTTTAAGCAAACCATTATTTCTAACAAAAGATGCTTTTTCTCTCTCAGACAATTGTCAAGAGAAAGCAACCGGACTCTTACCGTTAAACAAGCTTTAGAGTTTTTCATTCCAAGGAAAATAGCTTGAGGCTGGCATAATCAATTGCTGTTTCACGGAGTGATAGAAATGCACACGCTACACAGGAGCTAAAAATCTGTCAAGAAGCAACCAGCATGGCAAATGATCCAGAACACATTGGCAAAAGCATGGCAAAAGTGTAATCTTCAGCCTTTATTAACTAATGGACCAAAACCCCTGCACTAAACTGCATCTTTATTTCTGGGTAAAATGTCATGTTTCATTCAGAAAAAGGTTATGATGGACCAATTATTCTCAGTTTGGTTTAGGCTGGAAGCTTTTCTCATTCTCAGTTTTGCTCTGAGGGCAGTGGAAGGGGCACAGAGAAAGTATTATGGGCTGCCAAAAAACAGAAGAGGCTGGTAAGAGGAAAAGGTGTTGGTATATTAACAGATACTTGCCCAATTACCTCCAAAATATATTAGATGATGCCTAGTATAATTCCTCCCAGTTCTACCATTTAGGTAAGGAAAACTTTATGCAATAACACAATGCCACTTTAAAACATAATCTCTCTGTCTAGATGCTATGATTAGTCTTCACTTTTCCACGGTCTTTATCTAGCTAGTTTACATTTTTAACTGACTTTTAAATTCACCCACATTAAATTCAAGTATGATAAAAAAACGTACAAACAGCTTCCTTCGATTATGAACTTGCATCCTTCATCCCTTGCCACAATGTGGAAGGCAGTTTGGTTATGACACCCTGACCAATCCCTTTTTGCAATGTTGCCAGATGCCACGACAGCATCCTTTGTGTTGGATGGGCATCACCAGTCTATTGATAGGTGAAAGATCGTGTTGTCTGCCTGTACTGAGCTTGAAGATCAACATAGGGGTAAATGGAGCCAAAATAGTGATTCTGTAGTAGCAGAGAGGAATAACCTCTCCTAACTACTTGTCTGATGGCATGAAGGCTCATGAAAAATGGGGAATGTGGCACTATGGGACTTGCAGTAAGTCAGGTCCTTAGCATAGTGAAATGTATAACTGTTTTATACAGTAGCTATAGCTAAGTGTCTTTTGAATACAGTTACAGAGTCTATAGAGAAGCTACAGGTTCTGCAATGGATTCCTTTGTTTTAGGCAGTACTAAGGTTCTGAGCACGGCTACAGGTTCCGCAAACTGTCCCAAGTGCGTGGTTGCCTGCTTACTCTGATCTCTGCTGAGATCACTGGTGGCCACTGTCATGGTAGCCACAAGAAATCCCCTGTGACTTTTAGGGGGAAGATGAGAAAGGATTCAATTTTCCTCTGTGAAGTTTTGGGCAGTGACAAATGTTTTTATTCAGAGGTAGGATTATTTTTATAGTCTTCTCTGTTGATTGAGTTGATATCACTAAGCAGGGCTGGCTTTGGGAGATTGCAAGAAAGGGTTGTACACACTGGAGAAGGGTAACAGTACCACCCATGGCAAAATGGCTAAGGACCCTTAGCTAGCTGAGTAGGCAAAGCTGAGGTGATTCTGTGTACCTCGGAATCTTCAACCCTTATCACTTTCTTTGATTATCTTCCTTTTGAAATAATTTTCATCAAGTCTGGTTTAGACAAATAAGGATATATTTGCCTTTTTCCCATTCTTTCACTTGGTGTCAATTCCCAGAGATGTCAAGATAGCTCAGCAGGTGGCACTGAATATAATACAATCTTACCAAGTCAGTGGCATCAATTTCTGCATCAGCTATTGCTTATGATTGTCTTGCTTGGGATAAGTCTTGTTTCACAGAAGATGCTGGCCACTACTCAGAATCTTTACAGTCATGCCATGGCATGAATGACTCAGCAAGAGATTACATTGCTTAGTTTTCTTTTGCTAGAAAGCACAGTGCCTGCCTTTAGGCTGATGTGTACCTTCTCTTGTCACAGTATACTCAATACACATCCTGCTGTCAGCAATGGTGCCAGCTTTATGGATGTTTGGTTCCACAAAGCTGAGCTAAGGGACCCCAGAGTGATTAAGAATTGAAGCCAGGAGTATAAGGGTTCAGATAATGCCCCACATCACAAGACTGCCTGATTGATTTCTAAAACCATTGGGATACAAATCTATAGCTATAGCCACAGTAGATTTTTTTTTTTTTAGAGGGGGAGGATGTTGGTTTTCTTAATATATAATTCCTATGTCATTTTTATTTTCTCTAATATATCTAGTAGCTCCGAGTCCTCTAAAGGCAATAATGTGCTGGCAGAGGCTCTTGGGAACTGTTGGTTAAAATTCTGCTGCCAACATGCTGAGAGCTTTAGGATAATTTCCTGGACTCTCTGAATACAATCAAAGCTGCCAATATGTATCTATTGTGCCTATTTATGACACACGTAAAGACCACATACGAAACTAAGAATAGCATCGCTGCTGACAGGAAAAAAACAGTCCCTATGCCACCTACTCGTGATGACTGTTGTACACACAGATTCATAACTCTAAATCTCAGGAGAACAAATCTCTCTGGTTTTGGATAATAACTTTGTTAAGAATAAATTCACTGAAGAAAATGGAAAACTGTAATTAATACTCTATCAGCATAGACCAGAGATGAGTTTTAGGACAGTGTATGTGATTTCTTTTCCTGGAAACACCCTGAAAGAACCCAGTTTTTCAGAAGGCAGGTGATTTGAACCTCAGCTTTCTTTCATACACTTAAGCTTTTAAACAAAAGAGTCCCATCTCACAAGTTACTGTAGAGATCAAGTGTTTTGTCTCTAATACAGTTAATCCAGGTCTTTTGCAAGCAAGCATGTCAATGAAGTTCCTAAGAAAAAAAAAAAAAAAAAAAAAAAAAGAAAGGCTTTTCCTGATGTGTTTTTGAACATCATGCTTTCCTCCATTTACAACTCTTGATGGTCAGTGGGTATAGGCTGACTAAGCTTTATTGTGGTTATGGTCTCAGGCAATAGAATTTAGTCAACTGAACAGTACAAGGCATGAACAAATTCTGAAAAAAGTATCCTAAAATTAACACAGATATTCTGCAGGAAAGGCATTCATTTGCTCAGTAATTATATATACATATAAGGCTTTGGACATTAGAAATTGAGTAGCTCTTGAGTATTTTCAAAGTGCATAGTGGCTTGGGAATATGCACTTACTGGCCTCAGTGAGATAAGGTCTTTCCTGATCTATATAGGCACCAAAACCAAGCATGAAAATTGTAACACAATAGTTTAAAAATGCCAAACAACCCTGCTCTGGTTACAGTTGGGTGGACAACTCAAATCTGTAGCCTTTGATATCCTGGCTTGTACTTACACTTAGCTGACACACGAGTTAGTTCTCACTACTTTAAATCATTCGTTTAATTTAAAGATCTACTGGTTTATGTGAGCTGCTTAGCTGTCCTCGCACTGTAATGACACTGGCTGTTGGCAAGCAGGAAAATCACCCCTCTCCTATCTCTTTCCTAGGCGTGCCTTGGTCCATTGAAGATATTCTGATGCCACCCGCAGGAGGACGCAGGTACTTACAGCATCTCTCTGCCCTATTAAAGATGCTTTAGCAATACTAGCAGGTAATATCAGCAAGCAGGGGAACGTCAAGGCATGAAGCTGTTTGGGCACATAACTACAGGGTGAGATCCTTGGATCACTTATTGGATCCGTGCCTCAGAATGAGAAGTATTATTTGAGTGCTGGAGTGTAAGATAGAGAACAGAGAGCTCACACTTCATCCGGACTCAGCTAAACACAGATGGAGGTTAGATCCTGCTCCTTCTCACAGTCCCCTGCTGCAGGTTGTCCTGCTGGTAGGCTCCAGCCTACAGCTAGACCACAAATACATTTTGTGGAAGTCTTGCCAAAGTCACAGATGCATGAGGTCTCCCTTATTCCTGCAGGGCATCCTGTGTTTCTTACTGTTTTCTAGAGAGCCGAGCTAAACATCCAGCATCCTGGGGTGCAAGAGGCTGCATCCTGCTAGCAGGAAGCAGCTCCAGTGAGCTGTCACAGCTCCCAGCCATGACACAGCACGCAGAGTCTAGGAGTCAAGCAGCCTTGCCCAGCAGTTATTCTGGGACAGCACAACCTGGCTTTGTATTAATACACAGTTTTTTCCCTGGAGGCTTCACCCATGCATTTCTGTGTGATATGATTCTGCTGTTATTTTGCTAAATGACTTGTGAGATACAAGTAGAACTAAGAGAAATCTGGGCTTCCTGGAGAACTTGATTAGCTTAGTGGTTATGCTTTATGTACTGGGTGCATAAGGGAAAAAAAAACACCACAGCTTCACAAAAATAGTAACAGAGAAGAGGTAAGCAGAAAGGACAAGGGAAATCATACTGTTTGTTTTCTTTAGATGCATTTTGTGTAATTCTTAGTGTACTATAAAAGTAATTTAACTTTATTTCTGTGAATGTATAAATAGAAAGACTAATCTTCGATTTTAATGCCGTGAACAAATTACTAATCAGCAGGATCTTTTGCATAATATGCTCTGTAAAACACTGTGTTTTGTTACACTTTATCAGCAATTTGAAAAAAATCAGGTTTACAATGTATAATTCTGACATTTGCAGTAGTATCATATTGAAGTCTCTAATTAGAGAATCAAGGAGTTCTTACAGAAGAGTTCAGCTACACCTCAAGAGGTGGCCCTTACAGTTTTTAATTTGGAAGACTTGTGATGAATGTTCCTGGTTTGGGCTAGCAAATGTGTTTGCCTGCCTGCTGCCTCTGTTTGACACCTCACAGTGCTCTGGAGCAGTAGTCCAGGATTTGCCAGCTCAGAAAACACCTGGCATCAAGTTCATAGCATAAGACTGACTTGTTTCTGTCTTGCACTCCTTCCCTTTCCTGAAAAATTTGCATCACTGGAGATACTCTCTTTTCAAAATGGTTTGTGTTTATATCTTTATGCCTGTTTGGGGGATGACTGCAGCGTCCGTATCTTAGTGGGTATACTCTGGGAGCTCTATCATTTTCAGATTGGTGTGTCTCAGAGAGATCTATGAGTTTTTATCTTCATCGGATTCTTATGAGGTAGGGAGAAGAAACTGGATTATACAAATGGGGAGCTATGCCATAAAGATGCAGTATTCCACAAATATTTGGGCACTTGTTTAACTGACAAGTGTAAATCCAATTCCCTGTGTAATCTGAAGATTTCTGGGAAGCCAGCCAGACTTCTCACAAGAACACACTTCGGCATCGCCACAGTTGTTCAGTAGATCAAGAACTGAGTGGCTGCCATGGGTAGGCAAAGTCAAACAGCGAATCCTGATATCCCAAGTCCTTGTGCTGTGTTTTGACTGTAAGAACTCTCTTTTTGCTTAGTTGGGGCCATCCTATCCCTTCTCCCTGTTAGGACACCTAGCGAGGCACCGCAGAGTCAGCAAGAACCCCGATGCCAGGGGGGTAGCGGCCCCTCAGCAACCACTCAAGCCTGTTTCACTCTCGCAGGCTGGCACTGCTGCCTCTCCGGCTCGTGGGCATTTGCACTTCTGCCGGCATGTGGATGTTACAGCCCAAATTTAACCCAATGCTCAACTTGAACCAGCCGGCTCATTGGAAACACTGGTTGGACTTAGTTAACCCCATGCTGGCGGCCCCTCAGCACTGCAAGCGGATCGCATCTCCTGCCCAGGTGCGCTGAGATGGCACCAGGGGAAAGCCCGGTGCTCCCAGCTGGGAGATGTGCGGAGATGCGCACGGGAGGCGCGGAGCATCCCCGGCGCCCCCTCGGTGCCCGCCGCCCCCCGCAGAGGGCGCTGCCGCGGGCAGTGCGGGCTCCGGCGCGGCGGGGCCGGGGCGGCTCCGAGCGGGGGCAGCGCCCGCCGCGTCCCGCCCTCCCGCCTCCTCCCTCCGTCCCCTCCCCTCGGCGGCGGCGGTGGAGCTGCCGGGCTCCCTCGCTCCTCTTCACATGGGGCTCGCCCTGCGGGCGGGACAGCGCTCCTGCCCTCCCGCCGACCGCTGAGAGGGACCCGGCGCGGGCGAAGGGGTTTCACCGCCGCCGGCGGGCAGGTAGGGGCGGGCGGCGCGTCCCTGAGGGGAGTCGGGCGGCTGCGGGACGGGCGGGACGGGCTGTGCCCCCGGCCGGCGGTGCCGGGCGCGGAGCGGGGCGCACCTGGATAGGGAGCCTCGCATCCCGCCTTCCTCCCTCGGCGCCCGCGCTTCGCCGGGGTCTTCCCGTCGCGGCTTTGCCGTGGTCCCGGGACCCCCGCCGGTCGCTTGTGGGCGCATCGCGGGTGGATTCTCTTCCCGGCTGCCGCGGGGAGCCGCGCAACTTCAGGGAGGAACCCGGGCGGGGACGCTGGTCTTTCCCGTTCGCCCAAAGGGGATGGAGTTTAATTAAAGAGCTGTGAACCTTCCCCTGCCCGTTCCATCTTTTGGCTGTCAGGAGAACAGGTCCGTTATTTGTGAAATTATTCTATGTCAGTTTAGGTGTTGTTTCTTTTTTTTTCCTGTACACTACTAAATACAGAGTGCTGATGAGATTATTTTCTGTGGTTGGTAGATTAAGCACAGGACGAATTCCTTATGCCCTTAAAGTGAGTGTTATGGGTTTGCCGAGTTCATATAATCTGATGTTCTCATAGCTCAAAATAAACCTTTTCATTAAAAGGGAGAAAACCGGATTCAGTTTTTGCAGCTTTTGATTGATGAGAGCTCCCTCGTGGAAATCAGCGGGGAGTTTTGCCTGATTAAGAGCTGCAAAATTGTCCTGAGGTTTGTTACACAACTGGCTATAGTTGTGCAGTACGGGCTCAGTTAGGTAACTTTGCATCTGGGTCTTGTTTTCACTGGTCCAGCTGAAGTACTTTCAAGTCAAATTAGCTTCAGTGCTCCGCTTTAAGCCCTCTCCACTCGACTTGTCCAAAGGAGCGGGAGGACTCTTTTACATGCTTCAAAGAAGAGTAAACTTGTTGCTTAAACAGAGAAGCAGGTGACACTCGTGTCATTGATAGCGATTGCAATTTAGAAATGCTCCGTGTGTTTTGCTGGCAGTGCCAGGTCAACTGTTTTCATCCTGGAGATGTTTTATTTTGTGTGTGTTGCAGTTGAGCCTCAGAAGCTCTAGTCAAGACTCAGCTGTAATAGAACAGGCATGCATGTAATCACAGTCTCTCACCCAAGAGCATACTTTCTGGTGTGGTTATGCAGAAATGTTACAGAAAGCAGAGCATTGCTCCTCAAAAAGCTTGGTGGTTGCAATTTCCGAACTTGTGAGCTGACTATTCAGTTACTGCTGTTCTGGGTTTTTTTCTGTGCTGCTAAAATACCTCACAGTAAGCAGTTTACAGAATCCAGTCAGTTGTTTGTGGAACTTTTGTTGTTGCAACTGCAAGAGTTCTGTCAAGCTGTTTGGGTTCTTTTTTAAGACATAGAAGTAAAATAAAACGTGAACTTTCCTGCATTTTAAGTGGCAGCAACATAGGATCAGACTTGGTGAGGGTGGAACAAACAAAACCCGATGCTTTTCTTTGTGCTATAACTGTTTTCAGATAAGAAAACCTCCTTTGGGATGGCATTTCACAAGTTTGTTCTTGGTTCCTTGAAATTTCAGGTGGCTAAAGTCTGATCAATCTAGCCGTTCATGTGAGGAAAAAACATTGTAGTGTGGTCTGTGGAGTTCAAATGCACATTACTGGAAAGCTTCAAACAGCCTTAAAATAATCCTTAGTGAGGCAGGAACTCAGGCGTGTGCTGAACAGCTTTCCTGAGCTAGGACAATAGGAAACAAATTGTGTATCACTAAAGTTAAAAGTATTCAAGAAAGCTGTTAATAACATTGAAAAGGAGGTTCTTAATATACACGTGAAGAGCATTATCAGTTTGTGTAGCTCAGTAGCCACTGTGTAGCTGAGCTATCATGCTTAACTGTCCATCTCCTAATCTTTGGGGGGGGAGTTTTCTAAAAGAGGGTGCTTAAACATACCCCAGTTTGAAACACTGAACTAAGGTGAATTAGGGTAAGTAATTCTGCTCAAGAGATTGCACGTTTGTACCTTGGACTGAAAAATTATCTTTGTAGCAGCATGCCAAAGCTTGGAGCTCTCCATACACAGAGAAGCTAATGGTATACGTGGTGGTGTTCCATGTTTAGTGCTGGTTTATAGGAGACATTTCTTTGGCAGCTGTCACTTGTGTATCACCATTGCTGATTTGTCTTCATGGGGTGAGTTAGGAAAGTATCACGGATGTGGACAAACTAAGTGCCTTGCTGAGTTGCTTGGGAAGTTTGAAAGACCGGGATGTTGAAGCCAGATAGAAAAAGGTCTAGGTTGGCAATCTGATCTGGATTGTCTGCCTTTTTTGCTAGAGATTGTTTGAATTACATTATAAAATACAGCTATTTCAAGGTATTGCATTCAGTGATTGTCAGACAACATTCAAAATTCAGAAAGTGTTTTTCTGTTACGCCTTTCTATGTCTTTGTACACGCATGGTGTTTGGTAGGCATTGGTATTTTATTTTGCTGTCATAGCTTCCCTTTTCCCAGGTTTATTATTTTAATGTTTTAAAATCATCTAGTAGACTCCATGTGAAAACAGTGCTCTGTTAATGGATTGTTAGAGTGGTGGAATTTGAATGCAAGATAGCCAGCGGTCAGCATTATGGTTCCTGATGCAACCATTAGTCAGCAACACTTTGCATAAATAGCCAATCTAAAATTTAATGTCATCCGCTGTATCTCGTTGGAAAGGTGACTTTAGGCAAGCAAGAAGTTCTAACTTGGTGGTGAAGGATACATGCCTACAAAGAGCTGTGCTGAGGCTGCTGTGAAAATGGTCAAGTTTGGGGTTTAAGCATTTGTGACTCCAATTTTAAGTCATTTTTTTCTCTTGAAAACCTCACCATGCAACTTTAAAGAGCGGCTAAATGTTTTTAGGTTTTTCGCAAGATGCCTGACAACAGAATCTGCATTAGTAAGGCACGCTGCTCTGAGGAGCTCTGCTTTTGTCTGCCCTTGGAATTGAAACATCCTTTGCTGGTGCAGTTGAACATGCCACCGATGTTAGTTGATGTCAGAGAGAGGGCTTTATTCAGTCTAAATTCAGTTTTCAGTAGCTGCAGACCCTCATGTTGTCTCCCACTAGTCAGCCATTCGTAGTTTCTGTCTTTAGGAAAACAAAGTTGTATTGATTTGCGTCTGCTTGCCCTTTTGTGCTGCAAGCACTACACAGCTGTGAAGTTGCCATCTAGCTCTGATTCGGGAACATACTCTTCTTCCAAGTGGTGTGCATGTCCTCAAACAGCTTTGACTCTCAAAGACAGGGAAGTGGCATTTGTGGCCTAGAAAAAGCTGCACAGAGAAAAGAGGAGCTACATGCGTGCTTAAAAACTAGCACATGCCCAAGTGTTTTGGTGAATAAGCTTGAATGCTTTGCTGAATCACAGCTGTGAGCATGCAGAAATACTATACCTACAGTGTCTGCTGCAGCTGAGGACAGTGCTTGGAATGGATTTCAAGGCAGGTGTTCAGAGGCCATCCAAACACCAAAAATGAACTAGGAGTGGGGTCGTACGTACTACAGGCAGGAATGGAAACATAACATTGCAAATGGCTTTATGGAAATTTTACCAGGACTTCTGTCTCTCCAGAACTCAAATACAGAGTGAAACCTGATGCAGTAAATGACCCAATTCCCACTGATTTCCTTTAGAAAATGATTATACAAAGGGTGTGTCCAAGTAAACAGCCTTGTGAGTTCCACCCGTGGCCTGCAGAATCGGTGTGATTTGCCCAGTCGTGGCATTTTTGTGTCAGTCCCTGGTAACTCATTCGATGAGCGGGACTAGCGCTAAGTATGTAAGTCTCGGTACCTACCCTTTCTTCCTGCGATTACCGTACCCGAGCCCTCCGAAGGCAGCGGTGTCGCTGCCGGACGGGGAGCGGGGCTGGGGGTTCTCGCCACGCCGGAGCCGCGCCCGGGCTGTCCCTGTGCCCGTCCCCGCCGGAGGGAGCCCGAGGACCGGCGGAGCGCGGCGGCGGCGGCCCTCCCCACTCGCCGCGGGGATCCCCGCCGTGAGCGCGGAGCGGGGATGCTCGTCCCGACTTGCCCGACCCATCCCTCCGGTAGGGCACGTCCTGCGCGCCCTCCCGTTCGCAGCGAGGGGCTGCTTTACGTCGGTCTTTCTGTGGTGTCCTTCGACAGCCAAGTCCTTTCATTGTGCTCCTGGTTATGAATAGGAACTGGGCTGACCAGAAGGAGATTCCTTTCCTAACTTAGCTCATCGCTCTCCCCCTGCCCCATTCTTACCACTAATCTTTTCTGCTTTGCCAACCCAGGCCCTCCAAAGCTGGAAATGAAATAGCTGTCAGCTTTGGTAGCCTGACTGAAAGGAGTGCAAGAAACGCTTCAGGATGGGATGCTAAGAGGACCTTTGGGCAGAACAACCTTTTCTGGCTGAAACAGTGATTCCCGGCTGTAGACACTCCTGTGAGTTTGATTCATCGTTTATTTGTCAATAAATTTGTAGTTGACACAGGGGGAGTACCTACAGCATTTCATTTGTTAATGACCGTGGTTCATAGATCAGCAAGGTCTGGAACTGGCTGTTATAGGTAGGGTAGTATGGGGTAAGATTCCCTTAAGTTGAACAGTGGGCAAATGGGAAGCAATGCCCTAAGAAAAGTTATCTTGGTGTAAAAGACTGTGAGCTGTTGAACTGCTTGGGCATGACAACTGCGCAGTTAATCCATGCTTTTCTAATCTACTGCCTTCTCTAATTTCCTCCTGTGAATTATTTGCTGTGAACTGATCACTAAGTGTTATATGGATTGTCAGCGATCAGGTGGCAAGACAGACATTCACTGTACATCTGTAGAGGGCAAGACACCTTTCTAAAAGGTGGCAAGAGCCAATCATTAGGCTATGGGGTGCATCTTGGATATGGGCAGTATTTGGAATTAATTTCTAACTCTTTTTTGACAGTTTACTTGAAGGAGTTTCCCCTCCTGCATTATCATGTCTAGAGCCTTTAGGCAAGATTGTTGTCTTTAGTAATGCTTGTCAATGTGAAGGACGAGGATTGTTAATGTTAGTTGCCATCTATAAGGACTCTGTCAATAATCAACTGGATACTGTTAAAAATGCAGAACTTGCTTATTGAATTAAAAATATCTTGTAAAATATCTGCAGTAAGATAATATGTGTACTGTAATGTGAGGGCTGTGACTGGCACTTTGAAGTCTCTGCCAGTGAAATCCGCGGAAATGTGGACAAATGAAAAGCCCGCAGCTAAGTGTGCTAAGTGATGTAGACAGCTGTTTCTTATTTGGTTTTATGCTAATTGCTGCTGCTGTTGCTGTTGCATTCACGAGCTGATGGAGTTGCACATCATCCGTATGATCTCAGTGCAAATGTTGCCCTGATACTTCATGTGTTGATAAAAGCAGATGCTTTTACTTGGCTTTTAATTTATGGTGAAAGTTTTATGGGATCATTAAGATTCGTTGAGAAAGGTTGGAAATGACTTTGAGATCTTGCCAGATGTTTGGCCAGACAGGCTCATCTTTGCATAGTGATCAAAGAAAGGAGGAATAAAAACAAACAAACAAAAAAACCTATGAAATTAGTTGTATGGAATTACAGTGTAGATAAATGAGGAGAGAAGAGTAATGGAAAGGGAAATAGAAAATTGGACTAAGCTGCCTGTGAGAGTGTTTTAAGTAGGGTCCAGTCCTCTGTGTCGGATTGCAGGCAGCTTGTAACTTCTTGGGGATATTTTTTTTGAACTTGTAGAAAGGCTTTCGGTCTTAAGCTTGTGTTGAAGGTCTAGGCTGAGGCTCAGCTTCACTTGTGTGGAAAAAATAGAGGGAGGTTTGCTCTGCCAGAGTTGGATTTTTTTTTTCCTTCATTATTTTGCACATGTGTAAAATCCAGTGTCAGCCCTTTATGCTGGGGCTGACAATATATGCTGGAGGTGGCCACATTAAAGCAAAGAAAGATCAAGCAGAAACTTTTAAGGCACATGTAATTTTTCTGTGCATGTAGGAAAAGTCCTGTTTTTCTCTTCGTCTGGATTAACTGCTGCCTGACTAACTGTAATTTTAATTTTGCTTCTCTTTGTGACAAAAGCAGTTGTATTAACTTCAGTAGAGATTCTGAATACATATTTCTGTTAGTTTCTTATCTTCCTTAAGAAAGAATTATGCCATAGGACTGCAGGATAGTCAGAAATGAGGAAGCTGGTGAAGTATATTTGTAAGTTGCTTTTTCTTCACAAGCTCAGATACTTTGTGTCTCTCTATTAAGGGCTAGGAGATTTAGGAGAATACATGTTCATTATATGCAGGTTGTAACTGCAGTCTGAAATGTCAGATGTAGCTTATAATTAGAAATAGGAGACTAAAACTTCATCTCTGAACCTGGGTTTGTAATGAATAGCTGATTTTAAGATAAAGTATATATGAAAAGGTGCGAAAATATTTAAAGAAATATTTTTATGAGATTATCCCTTAGTATTGAATTAAATATTGTCATGCTTCTGTAATTAGGTACCAATAATGATATGAAAGTGGTTGATTACACAAGAAAATATTTTTTTGTGTGTATGTAATTTTAATACTCCTATTTATGGACTATGTTCTACTACAGACCGAAGGAGGAGACACCTGAATAAGCTGAAACAATGCTTCCTCATCAACCTGAAACAGTATATAGGAATAACTTCAACATTAAATAAAATAAATTGCAATGAGAATTGAGTTGGAAAAGTAGTCTTTTGGTGATTAATTCTTAAACGTTTTCTGTTGACTGGGAAGGGAGTTAAAGTTTTTGCAGTCAAAGCTAGAACATCTAGTTTGTAGGGACTCGTTATGAACTTTCTGATTTCATCAGTGCATTCATAACAATAGAATTTTAAGAACTATTCTGTGTACTTGGTCAGCAGCATAGATCCTCCTAGGTGGAGAACCTGCTGACTGCTCCCATGGGGAGTTAGCATGTAACTCCCATGCAGTTAGCTGTAATCCTCCTGGGCACTTCATTCGTCCTTTACTGTACACAAAGAGACTCTGAAAGCAAGATAGACTTTACCACTTATTTGTTAACTGAGGTGTGTGGTAGATAACTAGGACTGGTGAGAAATCAGGCAAAGCATTGACATGCTACATCTAGGTAAGACGTGTGCATCACAGAATAGCTGAGGTTGGAAGGGGCCTCTGGAGGTCGTTTGGTCCAATCCCCGTGCTCAAGCAGGGCCACCCAGAGTCAGTTACCCAGAACTGTGTCTAGATGGTTTCTGAATTTCTCTGGTGAGGGAAACTGTTAACTTCTCTGGGCAACCTGTGCCAGTGTTTGGTCCACCCCCACAGTGAAAAAGTGTTTCCTGATCTTCAGAAGGAACCACCAGTGTTTTAGTTTGTGCCCATCACCTCTGGTCCTGCCACTGGGCACCAGTGGAAACTGCCTGGCTTCATCCTCCGTGCATCCTCCCTGCAAGTATTTGTATACATTGGTAAGCTCCTTCCTCTCTGATCCTTCTCTTCTCCAGGCTCAGTCACAACTCTCCCAACTTTTTCTCTTATGTGAGGAACTTATGCTCCCATCCCCTTCATTATCTTTGTGACCCTTTGCTGGTCTCTCTCCAGTATGTCCATGTTTCCCTTTCACTGGGTCTTATGTCTAGCTGCAAATTGCCACTCCTATCATGGCTCTAGTCTAAGTATTGCCCACACAGCTTTCTTGCAAGCTGGCAGTTTCCTTAGAAGTTCCATTCAAGGTTACACAGTTCTGCTGTGTCAAAAGTAGGCCTTGGATCACAGATAGCTGAACCCCTAGGAGGAGGATTCACACCAAGCTGAGGTGTGAAATCAGTATGAGCTATGCAGTGCCCATTCCCTTAGGAGGACACACAGTGAATGCTCACTGCAAGGTTATTTGAACTACTTTCAAAATAACTGGATGTCTGCAGGAGAAGCCTTGTAACTTAAACCTTCTCTGCACTGGACTTTTACCTGTTAGTGTGGCTTTTTATGTGTTTCTGACACTAATATGGCTTAAAGTTGGCTCTCTGCCTGATCCTAGAAAGTGACAAGGGGTGCTGATGCGGATTGCCTATGATCAGGAAAACTTTGGGGTTTTTTTCTGTGCCAGGGAAGGTTTAGATTTCATATCAGGAAAAATTTCTTCATCTAAAGTGTTGTCAAGCTCTGGAACCCTGGCAGCCCGAGGAAGTGGTTGAGTCACTGTTCCTGGAGGTATTTAAAAGATTTATAGATGTGGCACTTAAGGACATGGTTTAGTGGTAGGCCTGACAGTGTTGGCCTTGATAACTTTAAAGGTCTTTTTCAACCTAAGCATTTCTATAATTTTTAAAAACTAACACAAAAGCTATCAAAAGAAAAAGAGAAAAGAGTGGAAGATGAACCTCAAGATGTTGACAAGAGTTGTAAAAGAGCAGTGGACTGAGAGTGACAATCAAGACACTGGCCTGCTATGTTATAAGCTATTTCATAGTTAGGAAAGGGTGGTACAGTAGGTAAAATTAGAGAGAAGGAAAAATAGGAATAGGTTTTATGAAGAGAGAAGAATATACTTGTGGTATTTCCCAGGGGATAGAAGGATCAAGAATTACAAGTGGGTTTTAATAAAAAACAGCTGGTAAAGTTCTGACTCTGTGAAATGCACAGCAAAACTTACATTGCCTTCACTGTTCCTGGCATTATTCCTGTTTTGAATGTCAGGAACAAAGTATTAGAAAAGGAAGAGAGTATCAGGAAAGAAACTAAGTGTTTTGTTGTATTTGTAAGTTTACAGACTTGGAACACTTGTTACCTGCAGTGGAAAATCAAGTCAAACACTAGGAAATACTTTCTAATTGGAACAGTGGTGCAACTGAAAAAAATTTCTGAAATAACTGAGATTTCAGTCATCTGGAGGTTTGAAGACCAGACAATGTCTACCATGAAGTTTTCAGATACAGTTAATTCAGTTTTGGGGAGAAGTGATATTTCAGCCATACCCTTTGTGATTTTATAAAATTATCCAGAGAGTAGGCTTTCAGATAGCTTTGTCTCCTGTGTAGAAAGGAGCAATCCTTTCTTAAACTGTTGATGTCTATGCAGCACATGAAGGAGGTCAACACATTTCTGACATAAAATCTCAGGAGTTAACAAAATATAACAAACTATGCAAATAATGGGATTTGTTTGGGAATGGTTTTGATTTTATGTTTGGGTTTTTTTTTCCCTTGAGCTAAGAATTCTGATAGTGTGCAACTGGTAATGGTACTATTTTGTAAACTGGTTTGTTGCTTTATTTTGGTTTTGGGTTGGTTGCTTTTTGGGAAGCATTCAGCTTGAGAGCATTGCAGCAGTCTCTATAGGATGATTTCTGTTAATTTTGTTTTTCAATCAACTGAATGGATGACAAGACTGTACCCTGTCTAAAATCCTCATTTCTATTAGGATGTGATGTGGAGGAATGACCTTCTTCCCTCTGTGATCTTCCTGCTTTAGCAAAACAAAAAATTGCAATGATTCTTGTATCCAGTTGAAATTTCTTATAGGAGTATTTTTTTTCAGGTGTTTACCAAATTATGGTTTGAATTTGTTGCCTAAGTAAATGGATTTGGTTTGTTTGTGTAAAAAAAAATCAGAATATCAGATACCAGTTTTGCATTTCAGTAAACCTTTTTTGAAGAACCGTCCTTAAAACCTTTTGGAGTTAGCTGTTCAAAGAGGTGTACTTGAAGGCAAGCAGTGATTCTCAGTAGGGCTGACTAGGGTAAATTTAAGAATCAGCTATTCTAATCTCCTGTGGAAATGCACTTGCTTTCAAAGTTTTACTGGTTGTTCACAAAAAGCAGTTTCACAGTGGAGATGTTTGTTTCCTGCCTTAAGCAAATCTTTAGTTTCTGCACCTTGGTATTTGTGACAATGTATTGATTTGCTTTTTTGTCCTATTAAGCTATATGAGTCTGTCTTTTACTGAAGTAAATCTGGTCCTGACAGTTTTCTTACATAAATACTACCTGTATAGCATTAAGAAAGTATAAACCTGGTTTGTACTGAGTAAGTGTAACTTTTATAAGTGATAATGATGAAGCCAAATATATTCTGTAGGACTTTAGGATCATAATTTGCATAAAGCATAGTTTTGCATGACTTGAATTTTACTACCTTACTTCCTAGGATTCCTTTCACTGAGGGCAAACAGTTACTGTATAATCATTGAGTGAGTGCCCAGAGTTAATTTTCTTATTTGCCCTTACATCTTGGTGGTGTTTCATTGTGGAAGCAGTTGTGTTTAACAACCCATTTAGCAGGTGAATAATTCTTTCAGGTTGCACTCATTTCTCAGTGGTCATCCATTGTCAGATATTAACTTTTTCGAAGAGTGCAGCTTTTTTATCTGTGACTGGGGGCTAAACTTGGGTTGAATGAATTAGCAAAGAAAGAATGGTAGGGGGTTGATCAATTAGAAATGGTCCATTTATCCTTAAGTTCAAGAGAATCAAGGAAGATGGATGCAGGAAGTGACTTGCAGTGCAACTGCTCTCCTTAAATTCACTGACAAAGTATGAGCTGCACTCCAGAAATTTTCACAAATTACTGCTGTGTAGGTTTCCAGCAGAATGCACAAGTTCTGGGCAATGACCAGTGATTTCTGAAAGATATGGGAAAACAAAGGGGAGAGGAGCCCTAACGTTTTTCATGCATCTGTTGCCAAGAAACTTTAGCTGATCATGATCTGTTATTGATTGTGGTTTGCTTGGCTTAGTGATGATATATATTAGACCACAAATTCAATTTCTCTAAACTGATTCTGATGTGACCTATCCCTGGCTCTGATGGCAAAGAATTTTTGAAGTGTGGATTTTGTGGTGGATTTTGTTTGTGGGGTTTTTTTGTTTGGTTGGGTTTTTTTGTTTGTTTGGTTGGTTGGTTTTTTAGTGTAGGTTTTTGTTGTTTTTTTTTTAACTGAATATGGATACTGTAAGCAGATGGAAGCCACCCAGTGGAATTGCAGTTGGAAAATGAGGTAAAAGTTCACGTCTCTTGTATTGAAGTGGAGGAAAAATTAGTATGCAGCCAAAAGCTTATAAATAAGTGAACGATTGGTGTTCTTAGTAGCCATGTGCTGAGGAAACACAGGAGCTGACCTCTGTGGAAAAGGTAATGCATTCGCTGTCAGTGTAAAATGTCTTGTGAGCCTTGTAAAGGGAGAGGTAGTTACATTTGCTTTGCTTTGTTTGTAATCCACCATGGAGAGTGGGTTACCAGGATTCCTCTGCAGAATGAACCGTGTGTGAGTAGCAGAAACTTTGTGAATTTTTGAAAGGGCCCTTAATTACTTCAGATTTGTGTAATAAATAACTCTTATTTTTCTAGTTCTAAAATTATTATAGAGAGGCTTGGATTGGAAGTAACCTTAAAGGTCACCTAGTTCCAAGCCCTCTTCCATGGGCAGGAGCACCTTCGAGTACGTCACAGCGCTCAGGGCCCCCTTCAACCTGGCCTTGAACACTTCCAGCAACAGGGCATCCACAACCTCTCTGGGCAACCTGTTCCAGTTCTTCACCACCCTTACCATAAAGAATTTCTTCTGAATATCTATAAGATCAGAGATTTGGGTTTGTTTAAGATGTCCTCATGTCCTACCACTGTCTGCCCATGTAAAAATTGCTCTCCCTCTTCTTTATAAGCACCCTTTAAGTACTGAAAGGCCATGGTGAGGTCTCCCTGGAGCCTTCTCTTCTTCAGGCTGAACAACTCCAATTCTCTCAACCTGATCCTCACAAGAGAAGTGCTCCAGCCCTCTGATCCTTTCTGTGGCCCTCCTCTGGACCTGCTCTAGTAGGTCCATGTCTTTCTTGCACTGGGAACCCCAGAGCTGGACACAGCACTCCAGAATAGAGTGGGAGAATCACCTCCCTTGACATGCTGGCCATGCTGCTTTTTGTGCAGTCCAGGATATGCTTGGCTGTCTGGGCTGTGAGCTCACATTGCTGGGCCATGCTCAGCTTTTCATCCACCCATACTCCCAAGTCCTTCTCCACAGGGCTATTCTCAATGAGTTGACCTCCCAGTCTATTCTTATGTCTGGGAGTGCCCTGACCCAGCTGCAGTACTGTGGGCTTTGACTTGTTGAACTTCATGAGGTTCTCATGGGCCCGCTTCTCAAGCTTGTCCAGGTCCCTCTGGATGGCATCCCATCATTCTCTTGTGTCCACTGTGCCACTCAGCTTCGTGTCATCTGCACACTTTGAGGGGCTACTCAATCTCACTTTTTATGTCATTGATAAAGACATGAAAGGGCACCAATCTCAAGACAGAGCCCTGAGGAACACCATGTGCCATTGACCTCCACTTGGCCATAGAGCCATTGACCACAACTCTCTGGCTGCATCTGTCCCTCCAGTTCCTTATCCAACAATTAATCCACACTTAAAATCTGTTTTCTCCAATTTAGACATAAGGATGTCGTTGGACTGAGTCAAAAGCTTTACGGAAGTCCAGATAAATGACAACAATTGGTCTTTCCTTCTTGACTGTTGCAATTAGTCTGTCATAGAAAGCCACCTGATTTCAGACATGATTTGACCTCAGCTAAGCCTTTGCTGGCTGTCTTCCATCATCTCTTTGTCTTGTATGTGCCTTGACATTGCTACCATGAGGATCTGCCCCATGATCTTCCCAGGCATAGAGGTGAGGCTCACTGATAGTTTCCTGGATCTTCCTTTCTTCCCTTTGTATAAACAGGAGTGGTTTCCCTTTTTCCGGTCGCTGGGAACTTCACCTGACTGCCATGACTTTTCCAATATGTTGGAGGGTGGCTTGGCAACAACATCAGCCAGTTTTTTCAGGAGCCTGTGATGCCTGTCATCAGGCTCTGGAGACTTGCAGCTCTTCAGTTTAGTCAAGTGGTCCTGAACCTGCTCTTTGCTTACAGTGGGAGTGACTTCACTACCCCAAGCCCTACCTAAAGATTCAGTGACTTGAGAGATATGGGAAGCCCAAACTGTACTTCTAAACCATTGAGCTGTACTGAAGCAGATGTGCTCTCTGGTGTTCATTTGTCAGGAAACATTTGTCTTTGCATTCAGGGTCAGGTCAATAAAGTATTTTATTTCTTTTTATTTGGCCACTGAACTAAATAACCACAAATGCTCATTTGCTTTCTTCTGATAGAAATCTTTGTCTAACTTGTTGTTCATTTTGATGGAAAAATGAAAAAGTTTTCTTAAAGATTTGCGGAGGGTTAAAGGAAATATTCCTTCCCTGAAAAAAAAAAATTGTTTTCATCTGAAGTAGCTTTCATGGTGGCAGAGCACATAGCTGGCCTTAAAAATCAACAGCAAGGATTGCCAATATTTAAGTGCACAGGCCAGTGACTAGAGCACTTTCTATGTGTAAACTGAAACTTTCCTTTTTCTGTAAAATATTTGTACTCAAAGCTGGGCCAGAGGATAAGAGAACCTTCTGTTTTCCCTGCTCAGCTAGCTGTGGTAGGGAGAGGAGGTGCAGCGTCTTTGGCTTCAGCCTGGTTTCATGTAGGATTGGAGTACAGCACTGGTGGGGCTCACCGTCTGTAGGAGAGACTGTGGCAGCATCAGGTAACAGGATTAATAGCACTAGTATTGGGAACAAAGTTGTTATTCAATTTCTAATTGAAAGCACTTAGCGAAGTTGTGGAAATCCTGAATAAATTGGTGTGACAGAGACTGAAACTCAGTGGGTTGGGGGTTGTTTATTTGAATAAACATTTTCGGTGGCTCTCCCTCCATCCTATTCAACTTGATTGGAAACTCCAAACACTGTTGCTGTTGCACAGGGTATTACCAGCTGTCAGAGGTGACTCTCAGCTTTCTTTGCTCTTGTTGCTCTAGGGAGGATCTGAGGTGTTCTGGGGAAAGCGAGTTCAGGTGTGAGGGATGGCTGGGCAGCAGTACTGGGTGACAGATCTGCCTTCACTCTCCGTCACACTCTTGCTTATGTGAGGTGTGTATTTGGGTGCAGGTTTTAGCCCCCTGGGAAGGAAGAGGAAATATGAAAGCTTGAAGCAGGAAGAAAAGGAAGGGAAGATTAAAAAGAAGAACTGCCTTTGAAGTCACACTTTGAACCAGACTATGAATTTTTACAAATGTTGTATAAGTGTTGCTCCTCTGTGCCATGGTGAATGAGTCACAAACATTGCTGCTGTGCTTTTTCAAATCCTATGTAAAGAGGAGAAGTAATGCTACTCTGGCTCTGCTGACTGGGAACTGAGGGGCAGCAGGGTTATGTGATTTGCCTACAATCATACAAGGGATCTGTGGCAGTGAGGCACCAGAAAAGGGTTTTCTGAACTTCCAGTCCAGCACACAGTTATATGCGTTGCTCCTAAAAAAGTATTTCTGCAACGTTCTGTGCATATTGGAGAAAAAGAGCAGAAAGCTTGATCTCAAACATTCTGATTAATGTCTACTCAAACAAATGAAGTGACAGACAGAAATAGTTGCTTGTGATATATCAGTAGTGCAGGTATGCTTTTATCCCATGTAGAAGTCCTTGTGGAAAAATTGCTATTTATGAAGAGATTCAGAGCTATTTCTCTTCCATGAGCTATTTACTTCTTCAACTGAGCTAACATCTATTAAACATTAATTCTCAGTAAAATACTCTCAAGAGTCAATTTAAGTAAACTGTAGTACCTCTTTCTAGGCTAAAAATTGCTTTGTATAATGCATGTAGAAAAAAACCCATTACATTATTTTTTCTGTTCCTCTCAGTCTTTATTGTATTTTGAGATTAATTTTTTTTTATGAGGTAGTAGGGAAGGAGGGAAGAAAGCTCCTTTGTCAGCTGCATAAAGGGACAGTCAGAGCTTTTATGTGCGCTTTTTTTTTTTTTTAATCATGTCTTCCATTTTCTTCTCTTTGAAGTTGGATATGTTATCATGACTGCAACTTTCACACTCCCATTGTCATAAACAATAGTCTAATAACCTTTAGAGCTTTGGCATTTTCCAGCCTGGCAGCCAAATGGGCGTGTGGAACAATGGTGAAGACAGTGACTTAAATCATGTTGCAATACACAGTTAGCCTGTCCTTTGCTTCAAATACTGTAAGGTATTTTTAAAACCTTGTGCCTGCAGCAGCGGATGATGTTTGAGACTTAGCATCACCTTTGATTACTGTTTGAGATGACAAGCAGCTGCTTTGGGTGGTAGGTAAGAAAAAAAATGATGCCAACCAGCAGAGCTTGCTGAGCTGAAAGGGGGTAGGAAGGAGATGATGCATATAAGACCTGCCTAGAAATGTGGGCCTTGGTGGGAAACTGGAGGGATTGAGCTCCTGTTCGGGGTTGATTGGTGGGAGGAGAGCGTCTGTGATCTCCTGGTCTTACCCTGATATTCTTGTCACTGTCTCTCAGAAATAAGCTTTACTGTGCATTTGGGTGTTACCAGGTGTCAGTACAGGCTGAAGAGGTTAAAAGGTGTAAAAGTGCTCAGGGTGGTCCAAATGTTGGTAGCAAGTCTGATTAGATTGATACCTCTTATGACTATGGTAGAGGAATCCTTAAATTTGGTGTCCCAGCAAATTCTTTTCCGTGTAGACAAAAGCATTATGTTGATTCCTCCACCTCATCTAGCTCTGATTATTTTAAAAATCTCTGCTTGATAAAGATCTCCCCCTATGAAGTAATGCAGCCATTAACCAGTCCAACTGAACAAGTTTAAAGCTATTTTCGAGCATGCAGATCTATGTAGGAAAGGTTTATCCCTGTGAACATCCGACAAGCCCAGCCAAGCCATTTTGGTACCCTGGCTTGAGAGATGCTGATTTCTGGTGGTGCTTTTTATTTGGTTTGTTTGTTTGTTTTGTTTGGGGTTGTTGGGTTTTTTCCCCCCTCTATTCAGTATACTATACTGTGGTTGCAGGATTCTAGCAGTTAAACTGTAGTTCACAGTTCAAAATGCAGATTTTATTTTATTTTCTAGCTGTTGTTTTGCCACAGAACACTTTTGACAACTGTCTTTCTTTATAAAACACTCAAAATGAACCCTGGGAGCCCTATTTTCCCAGATAAAAGTAATTTTTAATCTCAATGGGAATCACTAGCATGGTATTAATGCCACATTGGAGTGTAGCTGTAAAAGGTTTTTCTTTTTTTTTTTTTCTTTTTTTCCTCCTTCATCTTCCCCTTTATAAAACACTGCAAACACATTGTAAAGTAGCAGCGCTTTGGAAGGTATTTTCAAGTAATTTCTTAAAATTCCAAAATTGTATTTTCATTTTTCTACACAATGAAATATGTTATAAAAAAGTTGATTTACAAAAAGAAGTGAGAATGATAGGTCAGTGAAACAGGACTCAGGAAACTCAAATTCAGCTTTCCAACAGAGCTTCAGTAAATCACTCTATCCTATTTGTGGCTTGGGTCTTTTTGGTGTTGTGTTTGTTTGTTGTGGTGGTTTTTGTTTGTTTGTTTTGTTTTGTTTTTTTTTTTCATATCACCCTATTGATTAAAACCAGTGGTAAGGAGAAAGACACATTCTTCAGTTGACATGCTGAAAAGATGGTTCTTAATTTTGGATCTTCTATTTTGGAGGCCACATATGAATTTACCACTCGACCTCTCAGTAATGTGGTATTTCCCACCCAGTATTGGATCACAGCAATAACTTTAGCCACAGGGAGCAATTATCCAGTCAGTTTTCAGTATGTATGTATGAAAGGGTGTTAACACAAGCGGTGACTCAGAGACCTTGCAGTGTCTTTTGTGTGGTTTGTATTCATGGATGCATTTTTTCCCTTTTTTTTTTTTTTTTTTTTATCCTACACATCCACTCTACATCTAATCTAGGAGTTTCAGCAAGAATTTTTTCCGTCCTCACAGCACCAGACAATGCGTTCCCTTCCTCCCCAGAAGGGTGCACAGATTCTGTGTTGCAGAGTCTATTGGGCTGAGAGTGCTGTCTCAAAAGCTGCAACAAATAGACTTTCCCAGGATGACTTTTGCACAGCACTTTGCCTCATTCTAAAGAGTAATGCAGAATTGTGAAATCAGCCATATAAGTCAAAACCTTGAGAACTACATTACCTTAATACTTCAATTTGCCATGAAAAATTACCAAAGCATATTTCCAGACCTAGTAATTCCTTTAAAAATTGGTTTCATATTATCTACTTACCTAAATAGCAATTTTACCCTTTTCTGAACATAGATTATTAAATTAGAATAGGTTTAACATTTTCATCTTCCTGCATCCAAGTTTCTTGAGCCTCAGGAGACCAGACCATGCCTGATGGAACAGGGCAATTCAGTAACTTGATTAAAAGGACTGGGCTGCTCAACAAATAGACCCAGCAAAGGTCCTTGTGTTGAAGCTTTCATGTGCCAGCCTTTTAATTTCAGGATGACATTCAATAAGGGCAATAAATTAACTAATCAAAAGGACTTGCATGAGTGAGTTAGAGGTGGCTGAACTTGAACTGAGAAAGCATGCAAGCAGATTGAATAGAAAGGATGGTAATCATATATTTGTTCTCCTTTAAAAGGACAGTACATGCTGGGATGCCCACCATCTGAGCACTTCAGAGAGACACTGGCACCTCTTATGGAGGGGAATAGGGTCAAAACAAGAACTTTCTGGGAATTTCCTTCTGCTTTTAAATATTCCAGTTTTAAGTATTTACACCATTATATTTCCAAATCCCCCGCTTCACACTTCTAGCTTCTATTCAAGATGCCCTGATAAAAGGACTGCAAAGCAATCAGTGCATTGCCAGAGCCAGAAAAAGGTCAATTCAGGCAGGACCACGTTGCAAATCATATTACTGTGTGAATTGGAAGCAATTCCCCCCATTGTTATTCTGGAGGCAATGCAATTCAATAGTGTTAGGAATAGTGCATTAGTACATTTACGGTAACAATCACATAATATTCCATCGTCGTTATCGAGATACGCTTTGAATGAGAAGAGATGCGATACCAGCACTTGAGGCATTTGGAGAGTATCATTCAAATACTGCACAGAGCTCAGAAAGTGTTTTTTGACACTCAGTGGGCATTCATGTGCCATGCTGACAGGGTCATCAGGGGCAACCACTGGTCTTTTGCACCCATTTCTTCTGCTGAACAAGGGATATGGCAGCATAGGCCAAAGCAAGAGCCAGGGAGAGAGACTGAAACAATTCTGAGGAAACATGGACATTTTTCAGGCTTGGGGGATGCGAGGATTTGAGTTTTTTAAATGAAGAGCAAAACCCTATGCTGTCATGAGTTCCTGTGTTTCATTTAAGGATTACTGAATCTTGGGATTTTTACCTGCCCCACCTTGCAGCAGCCTCACTGTGAGCCACTGGCTGTAGCCCACATATCCCTCAGTGGAAAGCTGTGAGGGCAGGCTCATGCGCCACACACTGCCTGCTGACTGATAACCCCTTCTGCAGCCTGTTACACGAATGCACAAGGAGCTCCTGGCACCAGCAAATTCCCTCCAGTGCACAGTGCTGATGAGCCTTCACATAAGCACCAGTGACCTGAAGCAGAGCTCTACCTCATCATTTAAAATTCATCATGCATGTATTCTGTCTTTTAGAATTAGGCCCTTTAGTAGCTCTCCCATCTCATTTTCTGATTCAAGAACAGCATCTGACAGGTCTATGAAACTCACTGAAACCGGCAAACTATAATCTCACAAATTAAAACCAGCCCTTTCTAAAATTGCCTTTTCTTTTTAAAGATCCACCATTCATAACTAAGTTCAGCTACTACAGTTTGCATTTAACTTACATCCATTAACATAAAGGAGAATTAAACAATGTACAGGAGAGGCTGGGAAAAAGAGTTTTTGGACTCCATGCTCTCTAAAACTGCCTTTTCTTGCAGATGACAGATTTGGGTCAGGGTGAGTCTAAAATGGGACACTATTGCCATGTATAACACTATTACCATGTGAACAAATAGTTAGTGCTCCCCCCCTACCTGTCCCCTCTATCCCAATACACACTCAAAAAGACCTGATTTAGACATGTTTGTTTTCATGATGCTTTTGAAACTTTTGCTGGCAACATGTAGAGAGATTCCCTTGGCACTTTTATCTTCCCCATAGGCCTCTGTGTCACAGACCCATAAACAAAATGCTGATTCTGAGGGAGTCTCGCTTGGCTTTACTGTAACCAGCAAAGCACAAGGAGTGGAGAACAGAGTTGCAAAAACCCTTCTGAAATAAAGTTTCAAGACAAGATACATAGATATTTAGGTTTCTGAATATCCACATATCTGTTACCACTTTACAAGCTAGCTGTCTTCAGGGGAGACCTTTTTTCCCATCATCTTGTCCAATTTTTAGTAGACAGAGTAACAGAGTAGCAACTAGAAATACAGGCTCTTGGATCTCTTTCTATGGCTGCCAGAGATGAGAAAATAAATCACTGTATAAGTCTTTATCTGTTTTCTTATATCATTGTTTCTACCTCGTCAAATCTTCCTTAGTCTAACACCTAAGCAGTGCAATGTACTGAATTTCTTGTTCCTCAACTTCATTTTCTCCCAAGAGCTAGAAGAGTGTTTTGCCCTGGAAAACCGAGACTAAAATCCAGATAGGATTCAACTAGGGGAGTACAGAATAACAAATGTAAAATACAACCCGCCCCCCTGACAGAGACAGCAACTTGAAGTTCTCATTCAGCAACCAGCCCTTACCTTAAGGACAGAAAAGATCACTGTGTGATCCTTTGAAGTGATCAAACAAGAAGTTTGATATTCTGCATCAGAAAGTGAATGTTTCATTTGAGTTTAAAAGCGAGTCTGTGATTTATCATTGAATGAATGGATGAACATTTAAAAAGACAGAAATTATGAATACAGCTTAAAAGTAATAGTGAGTTAATTACATCCATAGTAAGTACTTCCAAAGGTTAAATACTTTTCCTGTTAAAGCAAACACCTTACAGTAAGACTCTGGCTTATGCTCGGCTGTTCATAATTGGTTTACAACATTCGTTCGATGTTTTCCTTGTTTTGATATAACAGGAATGTGAGATTGCTTTGTCAAGAGATCTGCTACTCCTTGCTGTAAATCAACTTTTTCTAGCATATTTCATGTATAGAAAAATGAAAATTTGAAAGAATTATTAATCTTAGAAATTATTTGGAAATACCTTCCAGATTGCTGCTACTTACGATATGCTTTTAGCGCTTTATAAAGGAGAAGATGAAGAAAGGGGGGAAAACCCCCCCGAAAATCAAACCCCATTTATAGCTACATTCCAATGTGGCATTAATAAAAAAAGCAGAGGGAAAAAAAAATCCAGCAGCAATTAGTGAGAAACTAGGCACCAAATAGTGTGGGGCTGTCCCTAACTCTATATCTGGTGCTGTCTTTAATTAAATGAATAAAATTATCAGTGACCCAAAGCTCATTGAATTGAAGTTCTACCTAGACCAGCACTGAAGTATGCACCATGGCACCTTATGCTGTGACCATAAGGGCTGGTTATAAGAGCAGAGTAGCTTAACTGTAATTATTTATAGAATTTATAGAATTTAATTCTTGCTTAATTTGAAAGAAGAATGTGAACAATTACAAATAATATGCAGCTTGTTTCTGTGAGTTTCTTAGAATTGCTTTATCTTTAAGACTACCACTCTTTTGGGGGACTGTACTGATGCTAGAAAGCTGGAAGGGCTTAAAATGGTCTAGAACTTTCAGAAAGGACAAATGAAATTAATTATGCCAGGAGATTGTGTTGAGTTGTTGAATAGTGAAGTCCCTTTTGCAGCCTCTCAGGAAATAAACATAAAACATGGAGGAGCTCTACTTTAACCTGCTGTGGATTCTTCAGTCTTAGCTCTGTGGTCTTAATTGATCAATCAATCAAATTACCTTTTTAGAAGAATTAATTGAATAAAGCATCTATATTAATATTTCTATTTAAGCCCATCTAAGCCCTAGTTCTTGCTTATTCTGAGCAGCAGATGTCACATCCCTCTCTAGAATGCCTTATATAGAGCTGATAGAAATGATCTTCCGGCTGCCTGTTTTGTGACAAGGACTTTTTCGTGATTTTCTCAATTTTCACTGTGACTCTGAGGTCTGGCAGGAGAGAGCTGGCAGAACAGAAAGAATACTGGTTCCTCAAAGTAAATACCACCTTCCTTTCCTGAAGATGCTTTTATTTGGAGAATATTTGGGTTTTACTTATTTTTCTGGAGCCTTTCTTGAATGCAAATGCCAGGATAAACATGCTGGCAATCCTGGTTTAAATATTTAACCTAGAACAATAATTAGGCCTTGTGTGCTTTAAAAACTCTCATATTGTGCAGACACATGTGGCTGAATAATTGATCTGCAAAGTAAACAGGAAACCTCAGCAAATGGTTTCACGCAGTGCAAAGACAGAAATATCTGCTGCACAGATTTAGTGTAGGATCATCGTCATTTCATGACAACCAGTGCAAAGCTAGTGAAAAGAGGGAAGTGCATGCCTTTACTCCAAAGCTGTGTATAAACACACCCCGTTTTTTTCCAGTGCTTTTTTGGGAATATTTCTAAGAATGACTAAGGTAAAAGTACTTTTCTCAGTACTGTTTTCATGATGTGGCTTTGTAGCAAAGGGCTGAGTGTTCCAGCTACTGTAATTAGTAGGTCCAATGCATTAAGTGTTTCCCAGGTCAGTATTAACTTAAATGTATGGTGGTTATGGGTGACAGCCTGTGCTTTATATATGCTTGTGTAATTCCCTTGTTACCAGAGGCCAGTTGTTATCTCCTCCTTGGTGGGTGCCAGAGTCTTACAGTCATAGGAAATTTAAAAACCAGAAAAAGAATCAATAAATTTGCTGTATTATGTTCAGAATGTTTAATAAAAGCCATTGGGAGTACTGCACAGTGCTATGCAGCATATTCTGTAGAGCAGCTAGATAAGAAATATTCTTAATGTGAAGTGAACTATTGATCACCCTGAAACTTATCCATTTCTTGAATGCTGTTCCTCTGAAGGCACTGAATTTCATTTTGAAGGACATTTTCGAAGATCATGGTATTGGTTTTTTTTAGTGTTTGGTTTGTTTGGTTTTTTTTTTTTTTTTTTTTTTTTTTTTTTTTTTTTTTTTTTTTTTTTTTTTTTTTTTTTTTTTTTTTTTTTTTTTTTTTTTTTTTTTTTTTTTTTTTTTTTTTTTTTTTTTTTTTTTTTTTTTTTTTTTTTTTTTTTTTTTCCCTAATGCCATTCCTGTTGTTATGTGTATGAGAGGACTGAAATTTGTTGTGAGAAGAATTAAGCCGTTGGGGATATAAGTCTGGGTAGAGCCCCATAATCAGGAGGTGGTGGGAAATGATGAATGATGATGCCAAATATTTCCTGAACAGAGCAATTGGGATAATACTGGACAGGACCAGTTTGGAAGGACCAACTTTCTGTGCATGTTTTTAAAGGCAAATTTAAAAAAACAAACTTGACATCAATCACAGACTGTTTCACCTGCAAAATGATTCTGAAATTTTAAAATTAGGCTTTTGGACTTTTTAAATCTTCCTTCCTTTGGGTTTGACTAGATGACCTCCAGATGCCTCTTGAAATTTTCAGCTACTCTGACTCTTCACCTATTTTTCCTCTGGCCAAAACTGTTTGTTAAATTTAATTTCATGAAATTCTCTTTGTGAAAGATGTACTGCTTATTTTGAGCGGATGGTTGCTTTTTTCTCCCCCTTAATAACGATTGTGAATGGAAAGGTACAAACTGAAGGAGGACTTGGCTGCTAAACAGAGTGCCAATACTGTGGGTGTATAATCAGAAGCTAAAAAGAGATAACACTTGCATCATCTATGAGCTGTTGTTTGGCACAGATTTGCTACAAATCAATGGCAACTGTATCAGCATTTTTTATGTCTCTGTATTTTTGTCAGTCTTTTCAATAACCTGCAAATTCACTTAAGCCTAGTAGAAACCTCATCTTATTTCTAGACAATATAACTGTAGTGCTACCTCCCTAATTTTGTCATTCCTTTTTACATTGAAAATGTAACCCCACTGTTGACATGTGATTAAGGTTTCTGCACTCAAAGGTCAGCTCTCCCTGGAGTCTCCTTTTGTCTGAAAGATGGCATATATTAAAATTTTGTAACAATTCCCATTAGTTTCATTCCTATAATCTTGGGATCAATCTGACTGTCCTTCTTCACAGCCTATCAAGTGCAACAAATGCCTTAGGTGAGCAATAAGGAGATTGGAATTAGATTCTTCTAAGCAAGAGTTGTTTGCCTAAAGGTTTAAACCTGGCCACAGTTGTGCTGATAAGGCTTCTTTCACTTCAGGTGAAAGGAGCTGCAAACACTTCCACGTATAAAACAGCTGATCTTTTGAAATAAGATACAGCAAGAAGGGGTGCACGTGGGTGCAGGGCTACACTTTTAACCATGATTCCATGATTTCTTTCACTGCATGTTCTGCTTTTTGTACATAGTTAAAAAAGAAATAGTATTCTTTTAGTTTAATAGTCCCAGCTGTTAGGAAGGGGATCCAGATCATCCAAGAATATGCTTCCTTTGATTTGTTGAGAAGACTGCTGTGCGGGTTGGCATTTTTGGTGGGAGTGGACTTGCAAGCAGGGGCCAGAATTCCTTTTGTCCTTCAGTGACTGTAAAAGGAGAGTGCAAACAAACACTCACAGCTGAAAGACTGGATTTCAGATGTTTCCATCAGAAAACTTTAGATAAGGTCAAGGCAATTATTTTTTTTCTACAGACTTACTCCACTGTGGCTAACACAATGGCCTGGTGCCTCTGGAGACTATTATGCCCCTGGACATTATTATGTGGATAATAAGATTAGTTTAAAAGCTTGGAGAGCCACTAAATTCATATTTTCAATGTGGGATAAATTTTTCTCAAACAGCATGACTTTTCATAATTGATTGCATTTTTAAAAATGTCAGGCAGAGTCCTGCTAAGTTTATTGATGAATGCAGTGGCTGAAATGTAATATTAAGGAGAAAAAAACTAATACAGCATTTAACAAACAAATCATGGTTTTCTTTTAAAATTCCTCTTGTCATGGTCTCTTTGAAAGGTGCTGCAATATATCTTTGAGAACTAATATTACAGCTCATTGAATATTTGTGAATGATTAAGATGTCTGTTCCCCTGGCCAGCTTTTTAACAGGGAGGATGTTGCCAGGGCCAAAGTTCCATGATGAAACTGTTTGGATGAGCCGCTCCTTTTTGCCTTTGTAAAGAAGCCAAACTGTCAAATACCTTAACACTAAAAAGATTTATCGAGTTATGCCATGACTGTGAAGGGTTTAGATAGCTTCTGTCACCACCATTGGATTTGATATGTGCCCCACTGGGACTGATTGATCACTCGGTGCTTATCAGTAGGTAAGTGTGTGAACTGTACTGAGAGGTACTGATTGAGCTGCCAGGTGCCATTACAGAAACTTGTGACACTTCCAGCATTAGGTGATCCTATGCACTAATATAATGTGATTGTAATGTGATTGCTTGACCGAGTAGGTGGTTATTTTTTTGTTGTTGGTTTGGTGCGGTTTTGTTCTTTGCTTGTTTGTGTGTTTGGTTTTTATTTTTTGCTTGCTTGTGATTTTTTTTTTTTTTTTAATTAGGGGAGGGGAAAAAAGAGTTATTATCTTAACAGCTTTCTCACTTTATGTAGATGTTAAGTTTGCCCAGCAAAATAAACAAACATGGGCAAATGGCTTCTGTCCTGTTCTCTGCTTCTACGTCTATATATAACTCCAGACCTACAACCTTCTGTTCTCATGGATAAATGAATAATTAAGAAAACCCAGAGAAAGACACGTGGATTGAATTAAGTACTTAATTTCTTCAGAATGTGGAGAACCTTTACAGTGTCCTGTGCAAATTGAAGAGTCACATGAAATTATCTGAGGTACTAATGCCAGCAGAAGTTCATCTTGGTGGATGCTGAAAGCAAGTATAAGTGTTATTTTAAAGAACAAAAGCACTGATAAGCTCCAAGGGATTGGTTATTCTTCTGATATGTTGGGTAGGAGAGACAAATGCCTCTATTAATATAGACATAATCTGATGATAACCTAAAACTTAATTCTTTAAAATTTATGCTTTTCTTGCTGCAGGTTTCAGCAATACTTTGTCTTCAGTATTTATGATCTTAATGAAACTGGGATGCTGTTTTACACGAAAGAGAAGTTGTTATTTAGATGTTCTGACACTTCAACTATACTACTCCATTTTGAAGTGCTTACTGACCTTAAATGAATTTTATGCTGGAATTTGCATTTCTAACTGCAAAGGAAAGCCAGAACATCCCTTAAGTGAGGTTCCAAGAAAGTGACATTTTTATACTTTTAAAATAAAATACAGTGGTCTTGTCTTTGAACAAGCTTAGGTTCTCTGTGTTGTAGGTGAGGGAATATCCTCAGCCTTTCCTCCCAGGAGAGATGTTCCATTCCTCTGATCCCTTTTTTTTTTTTTTTTTGGCCTTCCTCTGGTCAGTGCTCCAGCTGTGGTCTCATGAGACCAGAGTAGGGTGGGGAAAATCACCTCCTTGACCTGCTGGCCATAATCCTTTTGATGCAGCCCAGAACACAGTTGGCTTTCTGGACTGCAAGTGCACAAAGCCAGCTCGTGTCCAGTCTCTCATCCACCAACACTCCCAAGTCCTTCTCAGAAGGGCTGCTTTTAATCCCTTCATTCCCCAGCCTGGATTGGTACTGCGGGTTGCCCTGACCCAGCTGCAGGACTGTTGCCTTGTTAAATCTCATGAACCCTCACATGGGCCCCCTTCTCAAACTTGTCCAGGTCCCCACATCCCTCTGGATGGGCATCCCATCCTTCAGGCTTGTCAACTGCACCACTCTGGTGTCATCTGCAAACTTGCAGAAAGTGCACTCAATCCCACTGTCCATGTCATTGATGAAGACATTAAGTAGTGCCGGTCCCAGTATGGACCCCTGAGGGTCCCTGAGGGACACCACTTGTCGCGGATTTCCATCTGGACATTTTGCTGTTGACACTACCCTCTGGATGTGACCTTCCAGCCAATTCCTCGTCCTCAAACAGTCCATCCCTCAAATCTGTATCTCTCCAGTCATCCAGAAGGATATCAAGAGGGACCCAGATAGTCCAGATAGTTGACATCCATAGCTCTTTCCCTTGTCCACTGATGTAATCACTCCGTCATAGAAGGCTGTTGGGCTGGTCAGACAGGACTGGCCCTTGATGAAGCTGTGCTGACTGTCTTCAGTCACATCCCTGTCCTCCATGTGCCTTAGCATAGCTGCCAGGAGGATCTGGAAGGGCCGGGCAACACTTTGGTTGGATTTGGAAAGAGCTCAGATGAGGAGGTGAGAACAGGAGAGATACTGCTGTCCCCTTCCACCTTCCCCCTAAAATTCCATTCCAAAAAAGAAACAAAAAACCAGCCAAACCAACCAAACCAAAACAAAACTGTTGTGGTAGAGCAGAGTGGGTTGAGAAACAATCAAGACAGGTAGCTACTTGAACAAGGAAATTTGATAGAAGATTGGTGATATTAGCTCAGATGAAGAACAGAAATTGAGACTGAGGTAAGGGTAGAAAACAGACAGGGTAGGCAGAAGGTGGCAGAAAACAGGAAGGATGTACAAAGGAGCAGTGTATAGCTGTTCTACAGTCTGGAATGGGACCTGAGGTTTTTGGGGATTTTGTTGGTTTTTTCAATTGTTCAACATCTGTAATTTGTAGCAGAGTTCTCAATGAAAAAACACCTTTGTTAACAAAATGTTTGCCTCTCGTCGCCTCTGCTGCTCCTGCTGTGCTTCCTGGCGTAAGAATTTTCACATTTAGTGTGCTTGCTACAGAGGTCTAAGTATTATATGCCTGTGGCAGAAACTTTCATCCAGATGTAATTGCTCTCCCATGTGACATGAACTGAGAGTGGATGAGCAACACTCCTTTGTAGAGAGCCCACTGCCAGGGACTGTGTTGTGTCACAGCCTTTGCTTTGATATGGCCTATAGTAGACAGGAATATCTGCTGCCACTGTGAGGTTCCACTTCATCTAGAGCAGCAGATACCTGTGCCATAAAAACTCTTCTGTCTTGTTGATGCCTGGGTTTTGTACCGCCACCTGTGTGTTGGAATGGAATGTCTGCTGATGGTTTGCTGTCCAGATAACTCTCATGTAGCTTCCCTCTGTGAAAAGCAAAGCTAATCACTGGAGGGTCAGGAAATGCCAAAACAAAATATGCCATGTGGACTTGATTGAGCTTTATATTCTGTATGTGTTATGACACTGTCTTTTGTGAAGGGATCACATGCTTATTTTTCTGAGACAGTCCTGCAACAAGAGAGCCTTTGCCATTTTAGGTGGCTATTTTACCACTCTTTTTGAGAGCAAATGGGTTTGTAAATTACTCACTCCATAACTTTTCTGCAGCAAAGATCAAATGCTGCAAAAAGCAAGTGAATACAGGGACTCCACAGCCCTTTGATGCAAAGACATCTTTACATTGTCTTCAGTAGAGTTTAGAGTGGGCTTGAAATTCAGACAAAATTTTTTCCAATGACTTCATTGATAGGAAGGCACATAGAAGAATGATTTCAGTACAGCTTCCTTAGGTTTAGAACCTCTTTTTTTTTGTTGTTGTTGTTTTGTTTTGGGGTTTTTTTTGTGGGGTTTTTTTGTTTGTTTTTGTTTGTTTGTTTGAGCTTGTTTGGTTTTTTTTCCTCCAGACATTAAATAATATGAAGCAAAGTGGTTTGGGCTTTTTTTCTGTTTTTTAAATATTTGTCTGGATGCTTCGCTGTTCAAGTGGGATCCTTGATGCAATTCATTAGACTTCTCCTTAGGTGAAAAAACATCCCAAACAGTAAAGATTTATGTTCCAATCTAGTAATGCAATTTAAAGTGTTGTAAAGAATCTAAAATTAGGTAAAAAATCAATTCCTTCTGTAATCAAGGGAACTGCAAAGAACAGAGCATTTAATAGTGTAAGCTGTGTGTAATTGTGATGGAAGATTCACAATACCTAAGCCTTAGGATATCACTTGAGAAAATGTTAAATATCTTGGAAATCTTTGTAGCTGTATTGCTTATCTTTTAATTAAAGAATATTCGTGTAAAAAGCATAAAGTTATTTTGATCTATTGAAATATCAGTTACTGCAAGAGAGCCTTTCCTCTGACGTGCACTTACTTACTTCCATATGTATGTTGCAAACTTAGTGTGAGGGAATCTTTGGTCAGTTGGGGTCACCTCCTGACTCTGTCCCCTCCCAGCTCAGTGTGCACTCCAGCCTACTTGCTAGTGGGGTGGTGTGAGGAGCAGAAAAGCCCTTGATTCTGTGTAATCCCTGCTCAGTAATAACAAAAAATTCCCTGTTATTATCAACACTGTTTCTGCAAAACAAAACACAGCCCCATACTAGGCGCTGTGAAGAAAATTAGCTTTATCCCAGCCCAAAACAGCACAGCACATCTGCTGGGGATAAGACTCTCTCATAAATCAGCAGAACACCTTGATGTATGAGAGAACGCTCCGGATTGGAGAGCCATGAGAATCCTGCAGAAACACTGAAGAAATACCACTCAATAGGCATAAAATTATTTTATCTGAGCAAATAGTTTTGAATAGATACTTTATGTATATTATCTCTCCCTTTGTTTGCAGAATGTCCATGAAGACGGTGGTAATGTGTTGTTAGTGTATTTACTGTTCAATAACATTTAAGTAGCAAACAACATTCTTCCATGAACATTGATTTCCATTTTTATTGCATACTTGTGACCAGCCAGTGGGTTTTATTTATTCTTTCTGATTTGATTTATATGGCCAAAATCTCATGGAAAGAGGGTTTTTTCTTTGGAGTAAAAAATACTTCTTTTATCAAAGTTTTGTCCCTTGTTGCTCTGACAGGAAAATGTGGAGACATTTCTTCCTTTATTTGAGTGAAGATAGGTGGGCCTGGTATAATTATGGTCTCCTGTAGTAATTATCACCCTTTTTTGGAGCAGCTGCAGACTTTGTGCAAGGAAATTTACTGGATACATTTGACTCAGCAGTCCTGGTCTACTTTCTTATTTCCCTTGCCAGCTGAAAGAATCCTATCCCAACTCAAAAAGCATCTATCTGGGTTAGAGACAGAGAACGTTAGTACCACACTCTGTGTGTCCTCTGCATTCCACCTCTCTTCTATTAGATCTCACTCCAGAGCAGCAGACTCAGCTGTCTGTAGCTGGCAATAGGTGTGACATTGCAGCACTGCCAAAAAAAGGTTGGGAAGCTGGCCAGGGTGGAGGTGGGACAGAAGGGCTCTGATAAGTTTGGCAAAGAAAAATAAATAGAAAAGGAAAGTCAGAAGGAGACAGTTTCTCAAAGGGTTTCATGAGAAGCGTTGCTTACTGTGGTTTTTTTTGAGGGGAACTCTGGTTTCTGACTTCTCAAGAGTCTCAATCCTGCAGCACGTTCCGTGTCTGAGCTCCCACTAGGGGGTTGTTTAGGGCAGGAACACCTTGCCATGTTCATAACTAATCGCTATTGGTCTATTTCCTTTTCTTACCTCTCATGGCTTTTGTGGTCATTTTTGACGGTGCTATTGCCACAGTGACAATAGTTCCACTAAATACCGTAGAAAATTGAGATAAGGGCATTAAAAGGTGTATTTTTGGAAAAATACTGCCGATATCAGACTTAACCTTCTGTCTCTGGAGGTGACAGGGATTTTGGTTGTGGTCAGGGTGGCTGTGGGTTGGGTGTGGATCTCCCAGCCACTCCGCTGTCAGTCCAAAAGGGAAGTAATTGGTCCGTTTTGATTATCGTCAAGATTTTCAGTTGTGCCATATACCTCTTTTCTAACTAAAGAACGTATGGGTACAGCTACTGCGTTGGCAGTAGAGGATAAAATGAGTATTCCTAATATTACCCTTGGGATAGAATGTTGGCTACTGGAAAAAGAGTAGGTCCTCTTCAGTTTCATAGGATCTTGCTCAGTCACAGCAAGTGTGTATTTAGACCTGGTAATATCCTCTCTGAAGACAAGAGTTGTCCGTGGTTTTGGTTTGGACTTATTTTTTTGATGCAAAAAGGGGAGAAGGACTTTAGTTTTGCCTTTTGTCGTTTGTCAAGACTGTCCTTCTGTTTTTGAATAGGCAGGGTCATTGTTTATCTTGGTGATTACTTGGAGGTCATCTCTGAGTCCCTTGAGCAGTGGGTAAATAAATGAGCTTCATTGCTTGGTGTGGGGATTGTTTTTGTTTTGAATTAATGAAGTATGATCAAGTGTGGTAGTTTGTACCTAAAAATTTTCTGATCTAAGGTGGATTAGTATAGGAGATCCTAAAGGTGGTTTGGGTATGCACAGACTGTGTGAAAGGCAATGTGGAATTTCTCTTCCAAATAAAGATATTCTATCTTATTTTCAAATGTAGTTTGTAGAACAGATGCCTGTCTTGACTCCCCCAGTAGAGAGACAGCTGTCCAGAGGTGCTCCTTTCTCTCTCTGGGTCACTGGTAAACACCATACTCACAGGTGTTTTCTAAGCAGATGGATGTATATAGGCATTTGTGATCTTGCTTATTTCAGCAGTGGTAGGAATCAGTTGGACAGGTACAAGTAAGTGCCAACAGTTTTAAAGTGCAACAAGTTACCAACTAATATGTATCTCCTCTGTTCCACACCCTTTCCACCATAAGTTTTATTGCCCAAATGTTGGAGTTCTGATATTCATAGTGCTATATCAAACCAAACTTAATTATTTAAGGGATTGACCTGCCTCTGTGTGGTTTGACCTTGAATGACAACTGTGATGTTCTTACAGAGATGAGTGGTAAAGGAAAATAAAGCAAAAAACTTACAACTAGAAGGGGCAGAGACTAGGGTGATATAAAGAAGTGTAACAGTGAAGAATACATCACTGGTTTCCCCAACCTAGTCTTCCAGCAGCACCAGACCTGGATAGAAGCAGGACCACTCCATCCTCATTAACAAATGGAGAAGGTGAGAAACAGTGTGGTCTTTGAGTTATTTGCCAGGGTAATGTCAGGTTCTTGGGAGTGCATGTGGTTGAGAAACTGAGGTACAGTTTGGCATTCTGCTTTGGGGTAGTTTATCTAAATATGAAGTTTACGTGCTCAGTTTCTCTTGATGGCAGGTCCTGATTTTGCTGATGCAGTGGTAATAAGTATTTGCCAGTTTTGGGTAAAATCAGGTCAGACAACTGGCTAAGCCAGGCTAGATTGAAACGGTTTCTTCTTTCCTGTAAAGACTTGGGTTTGTTCTCATGCAAGCTAACTGACTGCTGGCTGTTAGGTGAGTAATGCAGTTTTAAACAGTTTGGTATTTGTATGCACTATGGTGTATTTGTGTTGTAAATGAAAAAGACATTGGGGCAACAGGACAGGGATGGGTTCCTCCTATGTGGGGTCTCTGGTGTGTCAGCTTAGGAGTTTTCAGCCTGTGGCTGCTTGAGGGGCAATATCAAAGATTTCTTGCCTTTAAGTCTTTATAAATGAAGGATTAATGTTTCCTGAAATATACCACTGCAAATGGCATGGCTTAAATAAAATTATTTTATACATGGCAGAAATTGAAATGCGTGAGTAGTGGGCAAGAAATGGAGTGATATTTGAGCAAAATTGAACCAAATTTTTTTAAGTTTTCTTACAACCAGATTAAAAAGATGACTTTGTGACCTTTTAACCTTTGCAAGACTAAACCTAATGTAGTCAGAAATATGATTTTTTTTTTTAAACTTAAAACTGTTTTTGAGGAAGCATTTTCCTTTTTTTTTTTTTTTTTTTTTTTTTTTTTTTTTTTTTTTTGGCAGAATACTTCTGTGTGAACCTCTGTCT